>NW_010164042.1:46969-60429 GCF_000695765.1 Mesitornis unicolor
TTCCTAAATCCTGAAGGCAGCAGGTTGGATGGTCAGGTGGCACCAGAGTGCACTGCCTGAGATGGTTGTTTTATTGCTGAAAAACTGAATGATATTTTAAAGCAAAGATTTTGTTTTGGGCTAGCCAAAACTGAAGGCACTGAGGAGACTTGTTGGAGCCTAGGAAACTCTGTCACAATCCCTTACGCCAAGTATTTTACACTTCCAAAGTAATCACAGAGCTGTATCCGTAAACGCACATAGAGTGTGTGAAGAACCTCGGAGCAGGAATAAGGAAGGAAGGGAAAGTCACTTACTGTGTGACCAACAGTGCTTGCTGTCTGGCAGATATGGTCTAAAACAAACCAGAAATTGAGAAATGTATCTATTGTGCCTTTTTTTGTTTGTTTTAAGAAGCTTTTGCCAAGGAAGATGCCATGTTACCAGGAAATGTCTTTTCGATGTGATACCACATTTTCTGCTGCGTTGTTCTGGACAAGTGACTGGACGGAATGCTAGCTCCACAAAAACAATTGAAACCAGGCCTCCTCATACAAAGCAGATATTTTCCATTGACACAGGCTGCTTTAGAAAAATATTTATGAAGGTGCAGTAAACACGAATGACATTGGAAAGACTGCTGCCATGAATGTTTCTAACCTGTGTTGATATGTTTTTTCTCAACGTAAACCCTGTCATTGCATCCCAAAGCAAAGTCGGTGTGGCAACAACCAATCTCTCCTCATTTCATGTGAAGCTGCTCTCTGAGCTAGACTCCAGGCACAGTGTAGTCCTAGCAAGACTCCAGTGAGGAGACCTCTCCATGCTGCACTTTGGGCAGAATTTGGCCCATTGAATAGAGAGAGAGAAAGATAGGGAGGCACACAGACACACCTTTGCTTGGTGTTTTAATTTGGGCAGTTCCTCAGATGACTGTAAACAATTGCTGGCCAAGATAAGCATGGAAAGAAGAAACATGCTGACAGGCACATGGCTATATCTAAGGCTGTCTGTAAAGGGAGACAACGTGATTGCTTTCAGTATCAGACTTGTTTGCTTCCACCTTGTGTAGGTGAGCCAGTGAGCCCCAGCTGTGCTTGCAGAAGCAGACCCATACCAGGGAAGTGGATGGGACCCAGACTGTGCTGTCTGTGGAGATACTGCATTGTAGGCACCATATCAGCCTCACCCCATAGTCTGCCAAGGCTGAATTCCAAAGCACCTACCAATCCCCTGGTTCATGGGCCAAATCTAGCCATTCATATGGGAACATGGTCCACCTGCAAGCTACCATCTACAGGGAGGGAAAGTCACTTGCACTATAAAGGAGTGAAAAATATGTTAGTCTCTCCTTAAAGGATTAAATACTTACTCTCATTAGGAAAGTATGTGTAAAAGATTATTTATTGATCATTGCTTTGCAACACAATAACTGAGTTTCTCTTTGTAACAATTTCCAAAGGATCCATTTGGGCCACATCTATTACATTTTCAGTAAGCTATTAAAGACATATCTATTCAGTGTAGAGGCTGGTTCTGACACAGTTTGGTTCCGATGGACCAGCCATCACTTGGGGAAGGAAAAAAAACACCAAAATAACCCTAAAAATACATTTTCAAGATTAATGCAGTCATGATGTCCATCAGGGGAGAAACAAAGGGAAAGATTTAAGGAGATGGGAGATTGAGTTAGCATATACAGTCACTAAAACTGACTGTAGTTGTGTATCTTATGTATCTTTTGAATCTTGTTTGCAGTAAAAGAAGAGTTATTTGAGAGCTTTGCTGTGTTTCACCATAACTTCATAGGTTTTGAAGTTGAAAGAGATGGTTAGTTTTGACCTGCTCCATCAGTAGTCAGCTATTTCTGAAAAATTTCTGTGGATAGCTTGCTCCAGTGACTTATTTGGCTCGCTACAAAAAATGATCATTTACACATGAACTTGGCAAATGTCAATTACTTCCATTCCAGTTTGGGAGGTTTTATTGCACTCTCTTGAGAAGAGTGGCAGTTATGTGAATGAAGCCTTTTAAGTTCCATTGGCAGCGCAGAAGGGGCTAAATTTGCCCTGTTACAAAAAGCAGCAATTTTCACGATTATTAGAAGCAAATCTGTCGCTCAGTCTTGCAGGCATGCCCAAGAAGTCATGCTGGGCTATTTTTTTCCACATTCTGAGATAATAACTTTGAGAAGACAGCAAGTGGCTGCTGGTCTGGAACATCAATCAGCAGCATGCGGTGGGATGTTGAGCAGGTAGAGCAGGCAATGTGTAGCCATGGGATCCAGAGGCAAGAGGGTGCAGGCACTGAAGCATGAGCGAGAAAAGGGTGCACCACCCACACTGGGAGAGACACACACCTCCATCTGCTCAGCAGAGACATCAACTGCACATGACCACGGGCTGGTATCAGTCTGTCTCCTCTGCTAATTAGGTTTCTCTGAGCTAAACATGGTGCTGGCAGGCAAATAGAGTTCCTGGAGCAATGGGACTTGAGGAAAAAACTACACTGGATGTTAGGAGTTGGCTTTCAACCATTGTGCACAGTGAGATGTTTTTCCTGATACTAATTTAACAACTCAGCAAACATAGACCAAATGAGCAGATGAAATAGGATGAATTTCCTAGACTAGCTAGAAGTTAAACACAAGCAGTGATGCCTGTGGGGTAGGAAGCAGCCCTCTGCTGTAGCAGCTCCTGCAATTTGGTTGGCATTTGTGGAGGGGCTCCAGTCCAAACCCTGCTCTCACATCTGGGTTTACTGGCACATCTGAGATGCCCCAACCATCACAGCAAAGAGCTCACAAGCCAGATCCCAGCCCTAGGACTGCTTCTAACTTCCAGCAATTTCTTGCTATAGGGGCCAAAGCAGCAATACAAAACACTGTGGCTCAGAGAATGAGAAACATGTTCACACAACAATGGTAGAAAAATATTTTGGATTCCAACAGCAACTATGAGAATATCCATTTTCTAGGGGCATAAATTAGTTACTCCTCTAGGATAAGTATGCCATGATACAATATAGCAATAAAAAATTACTGATTGAATTGCTTAGGATAGCACATGGAGAAGAGGGAAGGCAGAAGAGGTAATGTTAATAAATCATTGTCCTACCCAGCAGGCTTCCATAATTCAGAGAGAAGGGCAATTACCAAGGCATACCACTGCCCAGCTTTCAAAGTTTAACATTCCTGTTTGATATCTGATCTAGCAAACAGTGTTAGGAGGTATCCAAGCAGCATGCACAGCACTTTAAACGATTAAGGGAGCAAGGTGCTTGAGCATGTTGGTGTTCTAGGCCATAGCACTCCAGTAATTAAAGACATGCATACATACGCACCTCCTTAGATATTTATTGATATGGCCCAAATTTGGTTTCAGTGAGAAGAGGAAACTGCATTTCAGGCTCAGTCTTACTGGTGTGAGGTCTGAGGCTGCAGCATTGCTGCAAGAGGTGGGCTTATGCTGCCAAAATCAGAACCTCCCTCCACTTCTTTCCTTTCCACAGCAATGGCTGTGCTTTGGCTGGACTCTGGCTCTCCACTTCTAGAGAAAGGTCACTAAAGAGTTGGCAAGACTGAGTGGGCAGTTCAGACACAGCCACCTCTTCGTCTTCCCCAAATAACAGACTGGTTGGCACCAAATCCAGTAACACCAATGTCACAGAAAGATTCAAACCTAGAGATACTCTGTACTCAGTTCAGTGAGTGTAACGCCTACCCTTGAAAATAAACTACAAAGTACGAACTTCAGCATAAAATTGCAAGTACTTCCATTTCTGCATCTGTATTTATACCCAGGCAAAAAAAAAAAAAAAAAGAGCTAGGCAAGCCTTGTAGGGAGGGGTACTTACCGTGTGCATTTCCCTTTGCTTTTGAATTGTGCTTGAACTCTCCATGCCATTTCTGCATCACTTCTCAAGCCTTTTGTGGGTTAAAAACTAATTCACAGAGCAGGGAGGAAGCTTACTGGAACAGCATCTCCATACTGCAAGTTAAATGCTCTGTTGTTTTCACTCCACTTAGTCAGAAACATGGTTCTCCCATTCTAGTCTGAGGGACAACATCTTGCTTATCATAGAATGTATTGGGTTGGAAGGGACCTTTAAAGATCATGTAGTCCAACCCCCAATTTTATATCAGCAAAATCCAAGGGCAGAGATCAGTGGATCAAGATGCCAACAGAGCTTCCATCTCCTTTGCATTTGCACCTACTGGTGACTTTGTCAGTGCCAGCTGGAACTTTTTGCTGAGCTATCATGGGGAAGTACTGACAAGCAGCACCTGAACAGAAAGGTTTCATGATCCTAGAGACAAAGCCACGAGTACAGCATCTCATATCCAGATGGGGTATGCAGTCTAACTCCAAACAACCTCAAAATATGGACTGTCCAGGTCAAACCTTTATGTTTAGTGGATGCATTCATGCAGTCACATGTCTATGCATTCACATACTGCTCTATGCTGCTGTAAATTGCAGATGTTCTGTGCTTGCGAGCTCACTTGCTAGGGCACACTGCTGAGCCCTGGCCACTGAACCACCTGATAGAAGTGCATGTATTTTAACAGAAGGCAGAATGTTCAAGCTCTTCTCTCTTCTGTGCTCCAGAAAAAAGTGCTGCTTTATATCTCATTTTCTCCACTCAGAGAGCTTGTTCTGCAGACTAACATCTGAGCACTTCTGTTTTAACCACTACTGACTTCCAAACCCCAATGGATATTTGAAAGGCTTAAGTGAACTGCACCTAGGAGGAATGCAGGTATGGGAACATTATTCCACACTACTGGTTTTACCCAGCTGCCACTGGCAATTTGGTTTTCATCACTCAACACCTTTGCCTCAGAAGAACAAATGCACAAATTGAAGTTTGGCAATATGCACCAGAGCGCCATTCCAGAAGATGTTTATTATCTATCTTACCAGCAAAAGAGCAGAAAGAGGCTTTTCAGAGAGGTTGCATCCTGTCCTCTTGAGCAATCCTCGAGTCATTATCTCAGGATCTCACATTTCAAATATTGTAATAAATGGAACCATTCATTAGGAAACTGGCAGTCCATGGTCACCTTCTGTTACCTCTAACAGGATTCTCAGAGTAGGCAGGCTTAGTGAGTCTTGGATTTGGATCGGGAAACCTTTTTCCACAGCTGTAATATACCCATTGTGACAGTGAAGATTTGTCTGGGCTGCTAGTATTTTCTTGGAGGTATAGGCTCATTGTCTTCCTTACAGTAGTGAAGAAATCCCTGTTAAAGATTTGGAAAATCTTCTCTCTCTGATATCCTGGAGGCTGGACTCCCATGACCCACCTTTACCTTGGCTGGCCTTACTATAGTCTGCTGAAGTCAACTGCAATGAGTACTGATGTTCTGAGCTGCAGAGGTAGCTTCAATTTGTCTTTAGAACACCAAAAACTACTGGGAAAAAGTGGCCATTCATCACAGAACCCTATGGGCTTTAAGAACTGATGTGCCACAGGCATTAAACAGCTTTGTTACTCCACCACCAGCTACCACCACCCCAGCTGGGCACATGTCAAGCTGTTTTTGAAGTGAAAAGGTTTCTTTTTAATTTCTCCTTATCACCCCCATCCAAAACTGTGGTCACAGAATCACAGAACGTTAGGGATTGGAAGGGACCTCAAAAGATCATCTAGTCCAATCCCCCTGCCAGAGCAGGAACACCTAGATGAGGTTACACCATGTCTTTTGTTGTCAGCTTTGGGAGTAAACGTGGCAAGGTAAGGAAGACGAGCAGGAGCTGACATGTTGGTTCCTGGTTTACCTGAAGTGTGCAGCTTGGTGCAAGGAAGGACTTTGTGTCTTCCTGCTAACTAGGCAAAAATTCTGCCTTTTCTGAAGGGAGGATTATGGGGTCACTTCAATGAGACCAGAATTTTACCCTTCTGCTTCTGGAAGCTCCCTGTAAAAGCAGCTGCAAGTGGAGGAGTGTTCAGGTGAGAGGCAATGCTGCTCTACTACTGCTTCTGTGCAGGCAGCAGGCTGAGGGCACAGAGGAGAGCAATGGAAGCCGCCAGCGCCCTGCATCACTTTCAACTGGGGAGGTCTCTTCCTCAGGCTCCACACAATTACCTCTTTGTTTCCAGAGTAGAGCAGAAGTCACTGTATTTTCTTAGCACCGATTTTCATAAGGAAAGGACTTTATGGAAACCACATGCAATTGACTTAAAGACTGATGCTACTAACACCTGCCATTCCTATTTATGTCTATTTTTAATATCTCTTCACACAATGCTGATGCAGCACAATGTCTATTCTGTAATATCCTTCTTAGAAGCTGAACTTTGCCAAGAAATTTCACACAACCACATGTAGAAATAACCAGATAAATCTCCAGCAGAAATGGATGAAGCCTTCTGTGTATTTTTTGGTGGCTTGAAAGGTTCCCTCTGACCTTAACATCCATAGGTATGCCAGCATCTTATGAAAAGAGAGGAAAGCTCAGAACATGTTGGTTGCCTGTGGGCACACTCTGATGCATGGAGCATGTCCAAGCCCCTGGCCACTGCAGCTCCGCACAGTGAATGGCAGCTTTAACTGCTTGGGAATGGGCTGAAGTTCTTTGTGCTGATCAGTTATGTCCCACTTGCTGTGAATGACTGACCTTGTGAGCCTTTAGGTGCAGGCCTACATTATTTTCCTGCAAGGGTCAACACTACCTCTGCTTTACAACTCAAAATGCCAAATCTTAACTCCTAGTAGCCTAAATAGCAGGACTCACAAGAGTGTTACTTTTAAATTTCAAAATTTAAATGCAAGTGAAATAAGCTGCTTAAGTTACAGTTATACTAGCAGTTTATTAATGCTATGTAAGTGAGTGAATGCACACAATGCATACAGGTAGTCTGCCGCCTTCTACCCGAGAAAGCAACTTTAATAAGTTCTTCTGTTAGGTATTTGTTGAAGACGAGACTTAAAAAAAGCCCTGAGCTATTTGGATCATCTGCCTCAGCACCTCTAAGCTATGTGAGTCCTCTTTCTTGCTCCTCACAACACACTCCCTCTTGCTTGTTACCCTCACTTATCACCCAGGTAATTCTATGTATCTTTTGGATATCAACTACGGAAACCATGCCAGCTTCTCCAAAGTAGGTTTTGTTGGTAACTTGTCACAATCCAGTGGTGACACATAACTCAGTTTCATCCCTGCATTTTGGAGCAGGTTAAAACACTATTTGATATTTGAGGGGCCTTTGTTCTTTAACACATAGCTGTTTGCCCTTGTGCTTCAGCAGCTTCTTTGGACACCAGCACAAGAGGGTTGTTGCTGTGGCAGGCCTGAAGTCCTGAGTTCCTGCTGCTTGTTTCTGCTTTGCTGTGGTGGAAGATGTTGCTGGGCCTTGCCATGTCTGGGTTAATCCAACAGTTGCTAGGAGCTCTGGCTTTCTAGCCAGGAATTGCTGCAAGCATTCATTCCCTTCTTTCTGAAGTCCTTTCCATCCCTTTCTCCCCTGTGCTTCTGGCCCATATTCAGACTCCCTCATACATTATCTATGACCTACAGCATTTTTTAAGCAGCATCCAGATAAGCCAGACTCCCAGCTGCCTCTAAGGTCTGTATTGGGGCTGGTGCGACTGTCCTATACCTCTTGTTGTTTCTCTATGCCACCTTCAAAATCCAAACAATCCTGCTCATCTCTCGCTGTCCTGTGGTCACCTATCCCCACCTCAGGCACATTGTGCTGCTTCCACGCTGCTCTCTACCTCATGGCCTCTGAAAGGACTGGTAGCAGAACTGCACTGCAGGGTGTGCTTCCCAGCAAACAACAGAGCTGATCCCATGAGGCATCCCTTCCACCAAGTGGATCAGATGACAAGAAAGAAAAACAAAATAATTCTCTTCAAGACCTGCACCCTGCAGAGACAGAACAACTGACTGCCCAGGTCCTCCCTCCTGTCATTCCTGCAGGCATGGAGACAGACTGTCACGCAGAGAAGTGGGAGATAGAGACTAATGGAGAAGGAGAACCAAAGCCCTATCCCCCGCTCAGGAAATAAATTCTGTGTATCTCAGAGGCCATAAAATATGTACCTTTCAAATGCAAACCTTGCCAACCTATTCATGCCTGAATTATGTCCTGTTACCATACACCAGATCTTTCTGATATTCAATATATTGTACCAGCTTCTGCTTCAGTAAGGCTCTCTGAGGTCTCAGATGCTGGCAAAGTTGCTTTTTTGAAGGTGCTTACCATGGTTGGAGAGATGAGTGGCTGCTCTGCCCAGATCCCACCTCACTTAATTTCTATAGCCATGTCAGGAAAATTACAAGTAAACCAAAACACCTTTTAGCACAAATTCCTTTTGTTAACAGGCAACTGTAGTCTTTCTGTAATGTCTGAGCAAGAGACAATCACTGCTACAACTGCTTGGGTGTTGCCTCTGGAATCTGGAAGGATGAAATCATCACACATCCCACCACCCCGCTCACTTTGAGGCATTTCTGACTAGGCTCATATGATGTGGTTGTCTCCAATTAGAAGGCACTGGGATCAGTGATTCAGGAGGTCACTTTCAGTCCTGTAGCCCTTAAATAGTATGGAAAGAGTTAGTCTGAGGTTGCCAGTAGAAGGCAACGATAACTGTTAAAAGTGGCTCAGGGCCTGCTAGTGTGTGACTAGGTCAGGAGAGGGGAAATTCTGGACCCAGCTGCTGCTTAACTCAATTAATGAGTTTTGCCAAATCTAATCCCACTGTTCTTTATGTTCCAAATAATTTCATCCCTTGGGAACTACGGCTCTTCCTAGCCTCTGTAAGGCCCTGTGATCTGTGTGTACCACTGACTCATGCTGGCTACTGGCAGGCAGTCTGGGTCAACAGCAAGACACTAGCTGATAGGGTGATTCAGTGCCATTAGAAGTGGCGAGTATACCGTGTTGTACTATATACAGTTTTGTATCAGTTGCACCTAGATTGAGCTGGATGTACCCATTACATATGTAACTATCCCTTTCCTGCACTCTGATTCTGTCCTGGGAATATCTCCGTGTTGGACGCAACAGGCACTGTTGCATCTTCTGGTCCAACTCTCTGCAAGGCAGCTGCAGATTTAAGAGTATGCTTTTATAATGCAGCTAATTGGTTGGAAAGGCTACTTTAAAAGGAGCCTATGCTCCTTTAAAAAAAAACAGAAGTCAGGCAGTCTAATTGACTACCACAAAAAACCCCACCCTTCCCTTCTTTCCCACATGCATGTCCAATACTAAATAACATCCTCTTGCCCAAACTGGGACAGATCCCTGCATACTGTGAGCACACAGAGCCTCAAAGGAACTTTCTTACACAGCCTATGAGACCCAAAATATTTATGCAGAAATATGTTTATATGGATGTGTTTATATTCACATGTAATTATGCAGCAGTGAGGCATTTTACAGGCTTGTCCTCCCTCTGTCTCCAAAAAAAATTGTCTTTAATGTCTCAATCATGTACCAATTCAATGTTTACATCCTTTTCTATTGTGAAAGCAATTGTAAGATGTTTGACAGCAATATTTCCTGTCTGTTACAAGCAGCACCAACAACTGATTTTCATTACCGTAAAGAAGAAATCCACATTTGTGCTCTCTGAAGGCAAAAAAATATACAAAACATGTTTCCCGAGGAGTAATTTCTGGGCATGATGTGATGCCAGCCTTGAGCCCTCACGCTGAAAATTGCTGTTCTGTAAGTTATTACTGCAAGTTCCTCCTTTAGCCTGTAGTTGAGAGTGCACGTACTAATAACTCAGCAGAATAATACATGTGGTAAGATATTCAGTAATATTCAGCTTTACCCATGCATTCTTTCTCCTGTTTTTGTACAGAGTTCCCCTTCTTCTTACAGTTAAGCCTGGACATATTTTTCTATTTTAAATTTTCCAATGATTTGTACAAGAGAGTATTAAATTGCTAAAGGGCATATTAAATATTACAGCTCTGTTAAACTTGAATGAAGCAACGCAAGTCTGGAACGCATTTAATAAATCTGCAGCTTGATAAGCAAACTTTCTTTGCCGCATCTGACATTCCTTTGCACTAATCACCTATGTGAAAGAGCTGCCTCTAATTCTTTTATTCTTTTAACTTCCTCACCCCGGGACTAAAACCAGCTGCAGGCCTCCCCTTCTCTTGGCACCATATAATTTAAAACCCTTTCCATAGCCTTCAGAGGAAGGTGTGCAGGAGCCAGGCGCTGCACAAGCTGTAGAGCTGTCCACATGACCTAGATGGAGCACCCCTTGCTTATATTTTTCCAGCTTTTATTTTATTTTTTTTTAAGTCAGAGAATGAGCACATAGCACGCTCAGCTCTGAGGAGGATTCATAGTGGAAGTTGTATCAAGACAACACCTATGTCAGTCAATGCAGGGGGAGAGAGATAAACCAGCCCACTCAGAATTGCCTGGGAAAGCTTGGAGAATTAAAACAGATTTTTTTAGACTTCCTTTTTTTTTCTTCATTGTTCTTTCACTTGAAAAGTCCGTAAGTCATCTTCAGGGTAATTTACCTCCTTAATTTCACCCACAGGAGTGGTGGCCATTGGATTAGGCTCCATGAGGAAAACCTTGTGAAATGTGAGATGGTTACAGTGGCAATGTAAGGTGGCAAATCAGCTTTGATGGATGACAGCTCCTCTAGAAGGCTTTTCTTTGCGTTTCAATTTCTTCTGGTGGTGTATCCCACCACCACATCTGTCTCACTCACTGTAGCTTCATGTCTCACAGAGTTGTTCTGGCCTATTATTTGCAGTGTGGTACACTTATGTTTACCACATTAAATCACAGAACACAGAATCACAGAACGTTAGGGATTGGAAGGGACCTCAAAAGATCATCTAGTCCAATCCCCCTGCCGGAGCAGGAACACCTAGATGAGGTTACACAGGAAGGCGTCCAGGCGGGTTTTGAATGTCTCCAGAGAAGGAGACTCCACAACCTCTCTGGGCAGCCTGTTCCAGTGCTCTGTCACCCTCACTGAGAAGAAGTTTCTTCTCAAATTTAAGTGGAACCTCCTGTGTTCCAGCTTGTGCCCATTACCTCTTGTCCTATCATTGTTTGTCACCGAGAAGAGCCTGGCTCCATCCTCATGACACTCACCCTTTAAATATTTATAAACATGAATGAGGTCTCCCCTCAGTCTCCTCTTCTGCAAACTAAAGAGACCCAGCTCCCTCAGCCACTCCTCATAAGGGAGATGCTCCACTCCCTTAATCATCTTTGTAGCCCTACGCTGGACTCTCTCCAGCAGTTCCCTGTCCTTCTTGAACTGAGGGGCATGATTATGAAACCCACTTCAACAGAGATTTCATGTCTTAGAAGAAGCCTGTATAAACTCCTAGACCTGCTGATAAAACAGCAAAGAAAAAACCTCCAGGCCTCTATGATGAAAGCTTCTGCTTTCTCATATCATATGATAAATAGTCTTATTAAAGTCAACACTTCTTGCCTGTGATAGCCTCTTGCACAGCCCTAGACTTGCTCTTGATCCTGCACTGGAGGAGAAGGTTGACAACAGCAGAGCATGTACACAGCTATATCCCTGCTGTGCTCCTGGAAAGGCTCCTGGCAACTGCTTCATTCTTAGAGAAGCACCTGTGGAGAGTCAGTGAGCTGAACAATTCTTTGACGAGACTGAATTCCTCTATTTAACATCCCGTTTTGTAACGTGTTGTAGTAACTTCATTTTAAGTGATGTGAAGAGAGACAAATAAAACACATGAGCATTGTTTTTGTGGTCCTCCAGTCAACAGTACTTCATGAAACAGAAGCACTTTTCTTCATGGAAGTTGGGCTGCTAGAGGAAGCTCAAACAGCCCATCTTGTGGGGCTGGCAAATTCAAGGGAAGTTTCTCAAGTCCTGTGACAGCTGTCATTAGGAGACCAAAAATCATGGCTGCTGCCTGAGTCCCCTGGGGTGCAGCATGGTGCAGTTATGTTTGCAGGGGCTCCCCAATTCACCAGGCCATCAGCAGAATGATGTCTGTGAAACAGCTCATTTCTCACTACTTACGTGTTTGAGTCCGCCCAGCTGTGGGTCACTGTACCCAGTACTGCCTGGGCACTCAGCTTCATGCCCAGGGAGAACTGGAGAACAAGAGAAAAGGGTGAACAGGCAGAGGAGATGACAGGGTGCCTGCCAGGTAGCAGGCAGGATAGGACACAACCTTTTATTCAGGAAGGGAGAAGTGCAAATGGTGATGGCAAAACAGTAGCTGCAGTATTGATGGTTGACTTCTTGAGCCGAGTGAGAGGAAACTGGGTGTCCTTCTCCTTTAAAGCGAATGTACAGTAAAGAGTCCCTGTGCCGTGTGCCAGACGGGCAGGACAGAAAAGGAAAGTTGGTTTGTGTGAAGAGGGCAAGTACTGTATTGACAGCGGGAGCACAAGGCTCCTCATGCTTTTCTGATGACATGTTTCAACCCAGATCAAGCTCTTTAGGAGTGAGCTGCCTCATGTGTCATAGCCCTCAAATCCTTCGCCTCTGCACTGAGACTACCAAAGAGAATGCCAGCTATGATGGTCGGTTTATTTTCACCAGACTGAATGGACTTCCCTCTCATTCCACAGAGAGCACGAGACAGCTGTAAGTTAGCAACAGCTTTTCCTTGGAGAGGGGCCTGAGGCACAAGATTTAAACCCCCTAATCTCTCTCTGTGCCCATGTCCCAGGATCTATGTTCTGTCGAGACCAAAATAGCTAACAAGGAACCACGAGCAAGTTCACCTAGTGATAATTGCTCATGCCCTGGGCAGTGCTGCTGGAGAAGAGATCATGGGAAGGGGAGAGGTATGGGGGGAGAAGGCTCCTGCTTAAAGTGAGGTGCTGGGAACAGACCTAGGCTCCTGTTCCTGAAGTGCAAGACTGGGTAAGTCACGTGCTTCTAAATGTGCCTTGCAAAGCAGGGATTGTAACAGTGAATGATCTTGAGAGTGAGTGATAACGCTTAGGCTGTTCATCTTTTCTGGGCTTTGATGTCACCAGAAGAAAGGTACCATCACTGCAGAAGTTTAATTTGTTCTTCCCACTGCCAAAAGTCAATGGGAATATGGTTTTGCAGCTTTTACGTTTGTTCATCACAGATTGTCATAGCCCCAGCCTGGAGAGAACTTTTCACATGCTTGGTCTCTTTGGTAGGCTCTTGAAAGTAAGATTTATATTATCATTTCAGTACGCAGCAAGACGCTTCCTCTCTCTTCCTCTCTCCCGGAGTGAGCCCGTCCTTGCTGTGATCTCCAGAGACGTGGCCACTCCCTGGTTTTCCGCTTCGAGCATCCTGCCACATTTCACATCACCTCCCGGCTGTGACCGCCTGCTTTCCTCGCTGCCTGGATGCTCGCTGCCTTCCAGAAAATTTGGCAGCCCTGGCTCCGTCCGGGCTCTCTCCAGCAGCTCCCTCCTTCTGCCAAAAAGCCAGTCCTTCTCCTCCTTCTCGCTGGCTGCCCCAGGCTTACCCAGGGCCTGCAGGTACCCAAGAGATGTAGACG
>NW_010164043.1:0-1722 GCF_000695765.1 Mesitornis unicolor
GGACCTTCTCCTTTTCTAGTGAAGAACCTTAGGTGCAGCTGCAAATGTGTTGGCAAATATCAATAAAGGAATCTTAATATAGCGCATCCCTGAGTGCAGGCAGAAGAACAACTTGCTTATCTATAAAATTACTACACTATAATATACTGCAAACTAGAGGACTCAGCTAATAAAAATGGATTAAGAAGTTATGTTTTATAAAAACAGCTTAGGCTTCTAATTTTTAGTTCTGGTAAAACTAGCATGTAATCACTGTAATGACATAAGGACCCAAGATGATCTCTGATGTAATTCCATAGATCATTTATGTGACACCAGCAATGAATCAGGCCCATGTGTTTTATCGTTTGATAGAATCTCAGTAGTTTGATACTTTTTGCTTTCAAGGCTTTAAAAAATATCTTTGGAAGAAAAATGGATGATGGAGCAATGAAAGTGTCCAATATCATGGTGCGAGAATGGACTATTAACTTCTAACAGATGTGCAGAAACACTGGCTGGGAGGAGACACATACTCCAGCATTCTGCTCAAAGCAGGACTTTTACCAGTACCTAATCAGGTTTGCCATGGCTTTGTCTACTGCAGTCTTGAAAATATGCAAGGGTAGACATTCACTAGTATCTTCCAGTAACAGCCCGCCTTGTCAAACTGTTCTCAGATGGATCATTCAGTAATTACTGGATGAAAACATGTGCCTGCAGTGCTACAAACCGTGATGTGAGCATGGCAAGGAAAGCACAGACAGCAAAAGTGTCTAATACAACTGAAAACTTAGAGGTGAGCCTTTTTCTCTGAACAATTTTTTGATCAAGGATCTCAAAGAGACATGAAGGCAAACCTTAAGAAGTGTTTTGCTACTCTGAGATAATTATCATCTTATTCATAGGTGCTTTCAAAGAATGTGCTGGTGCTGTGTTCATACCTCTGTAAAATTGTATCTGGAGAGTTTTAAGGTATATGCCATAGATATCATGCTTAGTCCTCACATGGAAAAGGTTTCAGAACTTTGTTTCTGAGAGACCAATGTCAGTGGAGAGTGATTGTATGACACTCATCATGATGTCCAAAAATGTTATCCAAGACTAAAGAGATTTCATTTTCTCTGAAGGTTTATGTTTGAATGCAATCGTGGGAGAGATCTGGCTATTACAAAAGAACTTGGTAGAGCATATCACTGTAGCAGTAGAACAAAACTCAGGAAAGGAATTCATATATGTATCAATTGGCTTAAAAAGGTATCTCAAATGAAATAAGGATTCTGACTGCCAGAGATACAGTTGGAAATGAGATCAGACTGGTGGTGGGACATGAAAAGTGAAGTCGCTGTAGATGTGTTTAAGTGTCTTGGAAAAAGCTAAATAACATAGGCATGTTGTAGATGCTTGTTTCCACCATACAAGGCAATATAACTAAAGATGTGATCTTGCATATCACAGCTATTCTTACTGGGCAGAGAATCCTTGAGGTTGTAATGCCTGACAAAGGCTGCTTATGTTTGTAGAGCAGAACTTTCAAGCAAGGTAATCACTAGTCGCTATTATCTTTCAATTGGTTTGGTGGAAAACAGTATCAAAATACTAAATTTATATTTATTTGTAATGACTATTTACTGCTTCTGTTACAGAACATTATCTGGGAAACATGAGTTATCTCATATGACTATTCTAGTCAGCAAAACCTGAAAAAAATCGGAATGCTTGTATTGAAGGAAAGGGCAAGAG
>NW_010164043.1:1753-2294 GCF_000695765.1 Mesitornis unicolor
GGGAAACTGAGAGGGAAAGGGAGAGAGGAGGGAAGATTTCGGATTCAAGGAACTATGTATATTTGCAAAAAACAGTGCAATTTGAAACTCTAGCTGCAAACAGTACTGGGGCCAGAAAAGGAAGAGCTACTATTGTGTGAGAGTGTTTCCTGAAATGAGCACAAACTACTGACTGTAGCTGAGCCATTCTCCCAATTCCAGAGGCACACAGAGATGGGATATTGAATTAAGTGTTAAGTGTCAAGGAAAGGTCCCACACAAGCTTCAACTAGTCTTACTTGAAACAGCTGACAACAGGAGAATAGTTGGGACATAACCAGAGTATTACCACTATGCAGTGGCTAGCATATCTAGTTATTTTAGTTAATATATTGCTTATAAGAATTTGAAATGTTGTTTCAGAGTTATAGCTAACTATTATTGGTTATGTGTTTAACTGGAAGAGGTAAGCATGTGGACTTAAATCTTGAAAGTCTCCAGTAGCATGTCGTTGAGACAGGAGAGAGAAGCATCTGGAGAGTTGGGCAGGGAATAATTTAAT
>NW_010164044.1:0-300 GCF_000695765.1 Mesitornis unicolor
CGCAGGCTTTTCAGGACGCTGGCCTTGAACAGTGCAACGCCCCTGGGGGGGACATGGGAGGGTTAAGGGGGGGGTACCCACACCCCAACACTCATTGGGGGACCCCCAGGACCCCAGCCCCACCTGGAGGCCTGCAGGGCAGAGGCCTGGAGGTCCAGCATGACGTGTAGGAAGTAGTGGCTGAGGAAGACACGGCGCTGGAGCAGGAGGAAGAAGAAGCAGATGCTGTCCCACATGATGCCCGCCTCCTCCACGGGCAGCAAGCAGTCCTGGTCCTTGCGCATCTCCTCGGCTGGCGGG
>NW_010164044.1:351-1415 GCF_000695765.1 Mesitornis unicolor
CCCCCCCCCAGCCCCAGGCCAGCACTCACGGTTGTAGTAGCCCTTGACGGTGCAGACCAGGCTGAAGAGCTGGATCACCCAGCAGAAGCTGCTCTGCATCTGCTGCACGAAGACGCACGACAGGAGCTGCGGGGACAGAGCCCGGGGTTCGCATAGGGATCTCAAAGAGAGGAGGGCAGTGATACCACCCATCCCCTCCCAAAGGGATGCTGAGGGGTTGCAGGGGTCCCCAGAGGACATTGCACGGCGGCATACTCACCGACAGCATGTTTTTGGAGATGATGACGGTGATGTTGTAGAGGATGAGGCAGTCCCAGAGCACGAGGCGGGCCCGCGCCGGCTTTGGCCGCACCGCGGGAAAAATAGAAGCAGGCCAGCAGGTAGCCGAGGCCGAAGAGGCTGATGCGGGTGGCCCCGGTGATGAAGACCACCCCCAGGACGAACCAGAAGAGGTAGCGGAAGACCACCACCTTCACCATGTCCAGATAGGACCTGCGGGATGGGGTACTCAGAGCGGGGTCTCTGTCCCCTCCTAGCTTGGCACCGCCTGGTTTTGGGGTGTTGCCACATACCCCAGTCAAACCAGCATGGTCCCAGACCCCGCATCACCCTTATCTTAGGGGACAAAGTGCCCCATCCCAGTCTATGCGGTCCCAGTGCCCATCACCATCACCAAGGGGGTCCTGGACCCCCACATCTCCCCAGGGCTCCCAGTGCCCAGGGGGGTCCTGGACCATCACTAAGGTTTCCTGGACCTCCACATCTTCCTGGGGATCCCAGCACAGCCTTAGGGTGCTCCTGTCCCAGCCAGAGGGTCCCACCCTGGTGGCATGGGGTCCTGTTCCAGTTATAGAGGGGGGGTCCTGTCCCAGCCCAGCATGAGGCGGGGGTCCCAGCGCTGATGGGCTCCCACCCTAGGGGATCCCAGCAAACCACACTACCTGGGGGTCCCATCCTGTCCCTACCCCAAAGGTTCTCATCCCTGGGGGTTCATCCCAGCCCGAGGGTCACGGGGGCACCCACCGGCAGTGGATGAAGTTGGGCGTGGGGTTGTGGGGGTCCCG
>NW_010164045.1:0-3110 GCF_000695765.1 Mesitornis unicolor
TTAGCCGTGAGGATGCTGTGGGAGACTGTGATTATTCAAATTATATAACACCAGGTTTTGTTGTAGGCATAATATTTTTCTTTGCTGAAAGAAATATGGTTTTCCCAGATCCTGTACATCAATGTGTAGCTTGCCATCAATTTGGAGAAGTTTCATTGAAATCAATCTCTTCCTGAGCCCATCCTTTCCTTCTTGTATGTACTTAGCTACATGTTTTCCTTCTGGAATATTTTCCTAGAGCTAGGGAGACAGAGAAAGAGTGGTAATCAAATTCTTTTTGTTTTTTTTTTTCTTTCTAAGAGAGCACAGAAGATATGTAATCACTCATTGATGTGAGAAATGTCTATCTCTTCTTGTCTGAAACTTGGTACATATGCTGAAGGGTGAGGTTTATATGTCTCCTGTATCTATCTAGCCCCTTTATCAATATAAATGTCAATTGCCTTTTAAAAACACTGCTAAGTTTATTTTGACAATTATTTTGTGTCAGTGGCCTCTGTACCTCAGCCATAAGCTATATAAAAAGTATTTCTATTGATCAACTTCAGCTTGTTTCTTGTTTTATTGAACTCCTTCTCATTCTTCTTCTTGATATATGAGGCCAGTAACTGGTGGATATCTGATTTGCATTCTCTGTATATTCACTAGAAGCTTTTTATAGTTTCCTGAAATGCCCACTTTCAGTCTTGTCTTCAGTAAACTGAACAGACTCAATCTTCTAAATCTCTCCTTATGTGGAAATCACTGTATTTCCATTATGTATTATGTATAATATTTTTTCAATTGTCTCTCCACCCTTCACCTTCAGCAATATATTTTCTGAGATACAATGATGAAACTGAATGAAAAATGTCAACTGATATCTCACAAGCAATTTACACAGTGATGTTATGAACTTCCCAGTATTCATTTCCTATTCACTCTTTATGCATCCTAAAAATTTCATTTCTGTATTTATTTGCTACTTATGCTGTACGCCGAGTAGCAGTTTCACTAAGCTATTTGAAATGGTACTACATTTCTTTTCTGGTTTTGGGATTTTTTTCCAGAATGGTTAGAGCTTATTTCAAATCCAAGAATGTGTGAGTAGTTCAGATTATCTAAATATGGATTATCAAGCATTTGTCAATAAATTTCATAGCCGAAGTATTTCCTGTGAATAATTTATCTGATTAAGTTAGTTTCTTCTTTGACTTATCCATTGAACTATCTTTTATTTTGATAAAGAATTTGTCTTTGGTAATTGCTCAGCCAACAGTTTATGTAAATGCATTTGAACCTTCAGTTGTTTGCCTATTGTATACTTTGAGTAGTCGTTATTTATTACTTATGATTTGCACTTTCTGACTGGCTATTTAAGTCAAAAAGTATTGTTGGTGTTTCTAGCTAAACTAATAACATTCTTAGGCAGGAATACAGTGCATAATGAACATAGTAGAAAAAAAGAAAGTTCTTTTTCATCCGTAGAAACATGTCTACGTAATTCTAAGAAGGTTCACATGAAGAGCCACCATATCCCCTACAGTTATGCAAATAAAAAATTATTTTCACAGTATTCACTGATTGCAAAGAACAAAGCTAAAGCTGTGATCATCATGAAAACAAATAGCTGAGAATGTAGTGCCAGGTGATCTGATTTCTTTTAGGCAGACAAAGTACCTAAATTTTCTCCTAGGAAAATCTAGAATTGTATTTCCATGAATAGAAGAGTCAGGGGGTTTTTTGTGATTGGAAGCATCTGTATAATGGCAGAATACATACAAATTGTTGAAGAGGGTTGTCAAGTGTGTCAGAAGCTGTTTGTAGATACAATGCTGGAGATATCTGATACTGGAGAAGGCACCAGTAAATCAACTGTGAATATCAGAATGTGTATGGGAGTATTTTGAATTGACAAAGCTAGAGAGCTGTTCGCAGACCAAAGAACCTACATTATATGCATATGCATAAGTATGTGTGTGTGTGTGTGTGTGTGTGTGTGTGTGTAACCAATGGTAGCAGTTTGTGAAAAAACGTAAATATTGCTCAAAAGAACCGGGTTCACTGGAAGATCTTCTGATGAAAATGTTTTCCGCACTAAAAGAATTAAGACACAAACTGATAGAAAGATAGCTATTCAGTTAGAACAAGGCAGTGAGAAAGAAATTAAATGAACCGGAAAATTTAGAAGTGATTGAACCAGCAGAGAGAGTAATGCTTTGATAAGTTTAAGCTTTTGTCTCTGTTTCAAATCCAATTTTAAAATTAGTCTCTATGCAGTCAAGCAACTTGCAAATGAAAGAACTTAGTATAAAGAGGAGGGTAATCATTATTTGATGAACAAGTAGGTAAAGAGATTGATGTCAGCAAATACAGCCAAATTACTTCCTTAGCAATTTATGGCATGTTATTTAATGAAGATTCAAGGCAAATCTCACTTGTCATGGATACCAGGGACAAACAGTTCTTGCAGTCCCTGTCTAACCCCAAAAGTACATGCAGCCTGTGCATGCCTTAGCTTTTGATAGGCAACCATATCCAGTTTGCCTAAAGTTTTGCATCAGGCTTCAGTACAACTGTGTAAATCTTGAAGTCACCAACTAGCCAGGCATTGAAATAATAAAAATGTAGTGCAATTTTTTGTTCTGTAGTGCCTTCTTAATTTCTACTGCTGCTTCAGGAGCTAAAATGAGTCTGCACAGGTAGTCAACAGCTAAATATCTTAAGTCAACTCTCCTGTCTTGGCCCGTGTTCCCAGAAATTAGTCAGCAGAACTAAGGACTTTACCGTCACTCTTGAGAAAGTCATGTTGAAGTAGGCTGTGTCTCTTTAGAAGTGTTTTGCTTTCTAGGTCCCTGCCAGTTGCTAACCTGCTGCTCATGAATTAGCAGCTGACCTGACAAAAGCACACATTGAACACAAAATGTCTGGAAACTACTTAAAATATTTTAACTGGAGACAGAAGAAAACATGGTGGAAAAAAAATGACCTGAATAATTTTTTGAAGATTTCTTGCAGAAATAGGTCTCATTTCCTAAAGATCCATTTCAATCCAGCACTTCCTTATTGTAAAAATTAAATTACTTTTCAAGGGTGCTTCTTTCTCTAGCTGTTTTTGACAAAGTTTTTCA
>NW_010164045.1:3141-26214 GCF_000695765.1 Mesitornis unicolor
GGTGATATGTTACTTGTCTGACTTCCACTTTGTAGACAGTTAAACTAAACTGCCTGACAGTTTGATGTTAAAGGCAACATAAATTTTACATAATCAGAAGAGGGCTGTATCCCACTCAATTTTAGGCAGATGTAGCCACAGGTGTTTTCATTTTAGAGAATTTCAAAAAACACTACATAAATTTCAGAAGCAATAGTTATAAATGCAAATCCATCTGACAAGAAAGTTCAACCATAGAGTAAGTAAAAAAACCCCTTTGAAAGATATTGGGTTCCTTCCTATTATCAGCAATAGTAATATTAAAAGATCTTATGGGAACTTCTGAATTACCTGAACAAAACAATTTCTTTTATACTCCAACGCTGACAAATCTTCCAAGTAATGCTTATGGAGTGTCTATTAGCAAATGATCAGTGGAGATTGAAGGGCTTTAAAAGTGGGTTTTTTTCATTATCTGTGAAGCACAGTGACAGTAGGAAGAGCAATATGAATTGTTATTTATCACAGTACTCAGGTTTGCACAACAGGAATAATTCCACCAGAACTGTTAAACCAAAGACTGAGAATACAGATCCTACCACCTGATCAAAAACGGAGGGCAAAGAAGGAGGGAAAACAAGTATGACAAATCAGAAAGAGGAAATCAAAGTTAAAACTTACACAGATAGGAAAAGAGAGGAAACAGAAGCAACTCAAAAGCAGGACATTAAAAGATTTTCTCATAAAGGTGAAGCATGAGATAATTACGTGAAATGGTCCTTTAATTTGATGAAAACAAACAGGCTTTCAATCAGGAAGAAGCTGAGGTCCCAAATAGGGGCAAACAGCAGATTTAATAGACAGCAGCTTCAAGTAGTGAAGATGACATTTAAAAATATTCAGTCTTGACAAAGTCTTCTGGGATAAGGATAGGCTGAAATAGACTTTTCTGATTGAGAAATTCTAATTTGAACATGCATTATAAAAGACAAAAATAATTTGAAACATACTGTGCTTCTGTATGAAACTTCCAATGCTTTGTAGGAAAGTGAACTACAGTCCTGAATTGCAAGTTTAACACTGGTTAAAGCAGCAGCAGGACTGACATTTACAACTTTGTGGTGAAAAAGTACCCCTCAGCAAGTTTTGGTAGTAAAAGACTGACCTTTTCTTTTGATCATTACCATATGAGTTCATTTTCTTAAAGCATCTTGTGATATCTCGGAGATACCTGTGTAGCCTTTGGTCAGTGCCCAATTATCTCCCTATGTCTCCAGAAATCCTTGTGCTAGAATTACCTTTCCAAAGAGTACTGGGAGTGGAGAAAATTTTGATTTATATTGGATTTGGGAGTGGGAAGGTGGAAACTAACTGCAAAAAATTACTTAAACATTTATTCTGAAATGCTTGAATGATACTTTTTATTGGATAATTTAGATGACTATTTTGTAGTGATAAATAAATACTCTTGACATATTAATTTCTGACAATGTAGAGATATATATTTGCAGACATCAACCTGTGTGGCAGGTTGTGTGATAGATAGATATTGACATATCAAATGAGAAAAAGTGTGTAGAAGTTAATTAAAAATCATGGGAAAGTCTGTGAAAATAGTAATAGCAATAATCAAACATACAAGAAGTGTTTATGTTTTGCATACTGGTGATAATACTTTCATAGGGTTTAAAACTAATTTCTCCACTTTGATACATTGGCTCTTGGAGGCTGACAAAATTTTGAAAAACAGCATTGCAGATGTCTTTTCAGGGAAGAGTTTTCTTGCCAAGCAATATGGTAATTATGAAACTTCTGATAATCTACTTTAATGGCCTAGTCTAAAAAATACAAGTGAAATTAAAATTACCAGGTAACATAAATAAAAATAGCTTTTAAGGATGTTATTTTTTTAAGGAGCCATACAATTCTGTGAATATTAGAATGTTTTAATCTTGCTCCAGAAAATAGCCTTGATTTCTAAATAATAATTTGCATTCTGTTACCCATAATTCTTTGCAGTTAGTTCTTGCCTGCAGTAACTTTGAGAAACTTTTGATTGTGATTGTATCTGAGGTAATGCTCAAGCCTGTCATTCACATATGTCTTGAAAAATTTTTAGCAAGAAAAATAAACGATCAAATGTCCATCTTATCTTTGAATGATAGTCCCTACTTTTATTAACTATAATTTAGGATTTGC
This sequence comes from Mesitornis unicolor, assembly GCF_000695765.1. Taxonomy (NCBI): domain Eukaryota; kingdom Metazoa; phylum Chordata; class Aves; order Mesitornithiformes; family Mesitornithidae; genus Mesitornis; species Mesitornis unicolor. The sequence goes on from NW_010164045.1 coordinate 5,320, forward strand.
CAATATTAGAATGAGTAATGTTGGATCAATTTCCTTCTCATCTTTCTAATTGACAGAACCCACACAGAAAACATCTGTGGGAAGACTATAGAAATATGTCCCTTTTTTTACCCATCTTTAGCAACTTTTAAGGCAGGTCTACTAAAGATAATGATTACCTATTTCTCTGGAAATATATCTTTAAAAATAAGTTTGGAGAAGTAACTGTGTCATTGTGAAATTACACATCAGAGGAAATACAAAGTTGAAACAACATTGTGCCAACTGTTGTTTTCAAACTTTCCGTTTAAATTTATGTGCTCTTTTGGATTTACAATCTGTTTGTGAATATGCTTTGATTTAAATAAGTATGCTAATTTAAAATTACTCAATGTTTCCATGCAGGTAAATTTCTTCCTATCAGCTGCTCATCAAGTATGTTCACTAGAGTGGCACAGATCATATATATCTGAGAACAGAGTGAATCTGCATTGAGTGCTCCAAAACTCCTGGTTTATGTACAGCAGATTGGTACTAGGCAGTGAAATAAAGCAGGTCTCTTGCAATGACATTGAATGCTGAAATCAGATTTCTCCTCCCTGGAGTTAAGATATCCAACTTAGACACCTAAATTAGGAGCCACAACACAGGAACACTGTGAGATCATGTGAAGGGCTGTGCATACACATTGCTAAGGAGGCGGGGTGGAGTTCACTCTGCAAATGAGGATAATGTGGTAACTGGTACCTCACAGTCCGACTCTCCCCCTTCAGAATACAGCCTTGAAGCATAACCAGTACAGAAGTCAATAATGTTTATTGATTTAGCAACAAGCAGCTAGGAAACTAAAATATCAAGAAGTCAGTAGTAACCTAATTAATTGACACACCGCTGTTATCAATTTACAGTTAAAACATTTTGCACATTATTATACAAAATCATGAAGCTTCTGTTTACCACTCTTAAATCTCATTAATTGCACACAACTTCTATTAAAATACAATTCTACCACCTTTCCTCCCCAGTCCACTTAGTATTAGGATGCAATTCTGTCCATCTTTGCTCCACCTTTCCACACCAAGCCTTTCAGGCACAGAACTGATGGAGAGTCCAGGGAGTTGTCCATTGAGGTTCCCTCTGTCATCAACATGGACTCAGGTCTGCAGGTCCACAGCCCTAATGGCTGAAAGTGTTTGCACCCCTCTCATTAGAAAGTCTAGTCTCATTTGTTTTCTGGTTGATTTCTGATTTTACACCTTATTCTCCACTTCACCCCATATCCACATGCACCTTTTCATTGCTCTTAGCCCGGTATCCTCGGAAATAAGAAATATGCTTCTAGTCAGTTTTTTCCCCACTGATTCTAATTTTGTTCTATCCATATCTGAATTTGGCATTTTAGCTACCCTTAGATTGGCAAGCTGCATCTTATGTGATTAGAAGGCTCTCCAACTCTCCTTCAACTATTCGTTTTGTACTAGTTACATATGATGTATTTTACACGTTTGGCTGTACTCTTCATTCCTCTAATTCCTGCTAAATATGAGCACTTTCTCATCTTGTGTGCAGACAGTTTGTACATCAAAGTGACATGATTTTCTTCATCTGTTTGAGAATATACAAACTCCTGCTCTTGCATAGCTGCTTAATTGCAAGTCATTGGACTTGTTATGTTCACCAGACAGTCTTCAATTGTCCTGCAGAGAACTGTGTGGTTTATAGGGTCCAATACTCCAGCACGATTTCTTGCCAACAGCTATGAAGTAAACCAAAAAGAAAATGTGGTCTCAACTTAGTGATTTGCCTCTGTTGTACATGTCATTTTGTTTACTTTCAAAGTACATTATGGTTTTACTGCATTTTCTATAGAGTTCTTCTTTTTTATCTTTAGTTGTTTTTTCATTTTTTTATTTGATTGTACAAATATAGGTTTCAGGATTTCCTTCTCACTCAGTGTTATTAATCAGACCTTAACAGGTGAAACATCTTCCTGATACCTCTGACATTCCCCACTGAGAGTTCTCCACTTTTGACACCTGCCTAAGAATGAGGCACATGGGAGTGTGCAAGCCTCTTTTGTGGACGCAAGTGCAACTTTAGCACCCTTGGTTAAATTTAAATAAGAAACAATTCTTGAAAGTGGCAGGAACCCAGAGAAGGAATTTTGGCACAGTACAGTCATTTTGAGACAGAGAAAGGTGGTGATTCTCTAAAGGATGAGGATCAGTCCTACTCAGCAGACCTTGTACCATAGCAAATGCAGAGACCTTCTCTATCCCCATTCTGCTAAGGAGAGTAAATAATTAAATACAAAGAAGATGAAAGTGTTGGACAATCTTGGAAATATGAACAGATGGAACTGAATGTTTGGCTCTTGTTGACTCCAGAAGCGCAGCCCCTTCTGCTAATTATCTCAATTGTTGCAGCTTTATCTGCCCTTTTACAAGTTCTAGTGCATTCATGCCACTATCAATGCTGATGAGAGCCATGAAATAGTGTGCAGTCCCTACTGGTAGTACAGATGAAATTAGACCGTGTTTTCCCCTATAACGTCTGAAGCCATGTTTCAGTATTTTATGACTCTGTGATCATGCAAAGCATTGAGCTAGAGAATAGTTTTAATCATCTACTAATGTCCTTTGTTATTCACTTTACATCTTTAAGATACTCTATTTAACTGACAGAAAAAAGGAAATAGCTCATTAAAAGAAACATTACTCCAGATAAAAGAGCACACAGTTTCTCTGGTGTGGTTAATAGGGTTATATATTGCCATATCTGGTTGTTTTACTGCAGTTGACAAGAATGAAGAAGAGAAGCCATGAAACATTTTTTTCTAAAGGAAAGGAAATTCTTTGTGTCATTGGTACTTAGGATTGATATTCTTTAACATTTCACAGAGTATGTAAAACAATGAATAGCTTCTGAGTGTAATCAGCATCCTGTGTAGCTAACCTACTGTGAAAAACTGTCTTTCTTGGATCTGTATTTCTTTTGCTTTTTCATTATTCATCAATGTGTCTGACTCTGGAGTATTATTCCGTGTTCTTTTTTAATCAAGTACTGTGTTGCTGTTAGGAGCAGATTCCTCTCTCTTTGTACTGATAAACATAAACGTGCTTCATTTAAAACATGAATCAAAGCACTGGAATACTTTTTCTCTTGAGAGCTTCTGAATGCTGCTTGAAGCCAAATATTCCCCACAGCCCCACAGAAAACTTCAAGGAAGTTCAAAAAAGGGAAGATTTTACAATAGTTCCTCAGCAACCTTCTTTTCCTTTTCCTTTTCCTTTTCCTTTTCCTTTTCCTTTTCCTTTTCCTTTTCCTTTTCCTTTTCCTTTTCCTTTTCCTTTTCCTTTTCCTTTTCCTTTTCCTCTGTCTTGCAGGTTGCTAATATCTGACTTCCAAAGATATTTGGGCAACCTTTGTGATTCTCACAGTCTGCTTAGAGGAATGGGTACTAAATTCAAGGAGTTAAATGTCAGAAATACTTTCAAAAATATTTGGACATATTGGAGGTCTATTCCTGAAAACTTACATTGCCTTTTTCTTTTTTAAAGACTTTTTTTAAAACAGTCTCCAATTTAATACGTAGAGATAAATGCAATAACTTATCTTGGGGGGGTGTGTATGTGTGTGTGTGTGTGTGTTTGTGCATAAATTCCTGTCCTCTGTTTCTGACACTTCCTCAACACTGTGGTCCTATGTAGCATTTTCAAGACATTGCAAGGGTCTTTCTGTAGCCCACGTCAAGGTCTTAAATATACAATTCCTCTGCTAGCCACAGTTAATGACATTTGTGACCTATTGCCAAAGATGCCAGCCACTTCTGAAGGTTTGTGTTTACCCTGGGGAACATACATCTTTTTCACCAGTTTCCTTCAGGACACTCCAAACAAAAATTGAATGTTTGTAGAATTTCATTTCTGACCTAAAATTACTTTCTCTGTGTTAGTCATGCACTCTTTTTCAAAAGATTTAATGATTCCTGAGACACTGCTCTGCAGCTTGGAAATAATAGTAGTGCAGATGATTAAGTCAAATGCAGATATCATAATTATGGAATCTCAAATGAGTTTACAAGGCTGAGCAGTGGCTTCTTGTGCCATAGCATGTATGACATCATAATGCAATGTATATGTATCATTTGATCTATATATGTTTTCTCAGTGCACAGTATCAATGTCAGTAAACTAGCCAATATATTTTATCTTCCCTGCTCAAAGATTATTTAATGCATACTGTACAGAACTCCAACTTTGCAGCAAATACAGGCCTCAGACTCAAAATTAATAAAGCATACATGACAGAATCATTATAAAAGGCATGGAAAATATGACTGATTATTATTCAGGTACAGCAACATTGTCAGCATCCTGGCAACCTGGAAACTGATCAGAAGTCTGCAGTTCTGATACATATTTTCTAATAAAAAATATCTATAGCATATAAACAGATTATATCACTATTATCAAGTAATATTATGACTTAAGGAGCAAATAAGTTTTAATACATGAACTAAAGGGTTAATTATTTCTTCATGTATATGCAGAAGATGTAATATTAGCAAAATGTGCCTGGGGTACTGGGAAGAATAAACTTTTTATCTGCTTACACTTGCATTATTTTTTCTAAAATCTTTCTTTTCTTGAAGACACTGTGCTTACCAGCAACCTAGCTGAGTGATAATTAGAACTCGTCAAACTGCTATGTGACTCTCATTTGCCTCATGTAAAATATTTTCTACATTTATCACCAGTGAAGAATTTTTTGAGAAGCTGTTTTGTGCTGCTGCAGTGTATGGTAGACGTTTAAATCACCATGACGGCAAAAACACAAACATCTCTAGCAAAGAGTTGGTAACATGCATAAACTATAATCCAGCTCAAGCTAACAAACTAATCCATGTGTGACAGAGCTATAGATAAGATAGCCTGAGCATTTTTTTCCCCCAGGAGGAATTAAATTTTGAATGAGGCAGGATGAAAAAAATAAAGAAAACCCAACACTGAACTTGAAACAAGTTTATTAACTTTGTGATGTCCAAAATCAACTGCTGTGCAAATTAATCTTCATGAAGGAAAACTTTTTTTTCATCTACTTGTGGTATACTCTCTTCTTCACAAGAGATGAGCTTGATTTCCCCTTGGTAGAAATAAAAGATGGGAATTATATGGTAGAGTAAATTACTTTTCTTTACAGGACATATGGTCTTGAAGTGGTTTTGAATCAGAACAAAGAGCAACAAATGTTGAAGAGTATTTTATGATAGAAATGTATATTGGTCTTTCATTGTGAGAGGTTAAACTAAGTATCAAGTTATGGTTGTGTCTATAACAAATCAAGCTCACATGAGAAGCTGGTTTTGTAATCCATATTCTATTCCAAAACCAGTTGGGATGACTAGAGAGCCTCCTTATGCCATTAGTAGGCTTTGACTCAGCCTGTGAAGTAGGCCATCAGTACTAAATTCCTCTCAGGTTATAGGAGAGGAGAGGAGAGGAGAGGAGAGGAGAGGAGAGGAGAGGAGAGGAGAGGAGGGAATAGAGATTTCAGTTGTAAGATACCTTCAATGATCATCTATTCCAACTGCCTGACTACTTCAGGGCTGACCAAAAGTTAAAGCATATTTTTAAAGGTGTTGTCCAGATGTCTCTTAAACACTGACAGGCATGATGCACCCCAGGATGCAGTTTGCTAGCTTGACTGCCTGGACACGCTGCTAACTCATATTAAACTTACCATCAACCAGCATCTCCAGATCCTTTTCTGCACAGCTACTCTCCAGCCACTCCTCTACCTGTTTATACTTATGTGATGGCTTGACCCTGGCTGGACACCAGGTATCCACCAAAGGTGCTCTATCACTTCCCTCCTCAGCTGAACAGGGGAGAGAAAATACGACCAAAAAAGGCTTGTGGATTGAGATAAGGACAGGGAGAGATCATTCAACAGTTACCATCACCAGCAAAACAGACTTGGTCTGCGGAAAATTAACTTATATTATTACAATCAAATTTCAGTAGGATAATGAGAAATAAAAAATAAATCTTAAAACACCTTCCTCCCACCCCTTCCTTCTTTCCAGGCTTAACTTTACTCCCAAGTTCTCTACCTTCTCCCCCCAGGCAGTGCAGGGGATGGGGAAAGGGGGTTGCAGTCAGTTCATCACATGCTGGTTCTGCTGCTCTTTTCTCCTCAGGGGAAGGACTCATGACACCCTTCCTGTGCTCCAGCGTGGGGTCCCTCCCACGGGCTACAGTTCTTCACAAACTGCTTCAGCATAGGTCATTTCCATAGGATGCAGTCCTTCAGGAATACGTTGCTCCAGCACGGTTTACCAGTGGGGTCACAAGTCCTGTCAGCAAACCTGCTGCAACATGGGCTTCCTTTCCCTCTCCACTAGTCTACAGGTCCTGCCAGGAGCTTGCTCCAACATGTGCTTCCCACAGGGTCACAGCCTCCTTCAAGCATCCAGCTTCTCCAATGTTGGGTCTTCCATGGGCTGCAGGTAGTTATCTGCTCTACCACTAACTTCCATTGGCTGTAGGTGGACTGCCTGCCTCACCATAGTCTTCACCACAGGCTGCAGAGGAGTCTATGCTTCAGTGCCAGGAGCACATCCTCCTCCTCCTTCCTCACTGACCTTAGTGTCTGCAGAGTTGTCTCTCTCACATATTCTCACTCCTTTCTTTGGGCTGCAGGTTATTCCTCCTTCTTAAATATGTCATCATAGAGGATCTAGCACCATCGCTGATGGGTTTGGCCTTTGCCAACAGCAGTCCAACTTAGAGCCAGCTGGCATTGGCTCCATCAGACATAGGGAAAGCTTCCAGCAGCTTCTCACAGAAGCCACCCCTGTAGCCCCCTCAATATTAAAACCTTGCCATGCAAACCCAATGCAACTTGTGTCTGGTATTACTTCATCCCAGGTTCAGAATGTAGCATTTGTTCTTGTTAAATTTCATACAGGCTGATCGTATTTCATCTGCGGAAATTGGTGAGAAATGCAGAGATGAGAAACATATGCATTTAAAACTGATACCAAAACAATTCATCCTTATGTAAATTTTCACATATATCACTGAAAAGATAAGCACAGAAACAAAAAATATGTTTTCAGCTACAGAACTGATTCATATCTCCCAGTCAGTGGGAAATCCTGGTGAATTTCAGAAACTGCTTCTCCTTTCTTTCTCCTGTCAATCAGCTCAGAAGTGAAAATGAGAGCTAGTAAAGGTTTTCAGTACATTTGATTTCTTCAGTCTTGGCTAGATGGCTTGACATCATTATGCTAGATCATCCCCAAAGCAAGCACAGGAAATCTCTGAATCTGGTCCCTTGTGCAGACAAGCCCAAGTAGCTCAGCCTGGGTGAACAGACTATATGTTCAGCTAGTGATAAGTTCTGAAATGGTCACTTCAAAAAAGATGAAATGGTTCCAAGTCTAGATAGCCTGTTTTGTTTACAAAATGGCTTATAATTCAAATAACAGAAGTGAGTGTTCTGTTTTAATAACTTTTTCCCCTTATCTGGTGTTTAAGACATAAAATATAACAGCACAACTTAAATTAATACAACATTAATGAAAACATAGCACTAAAATAATGAAAAATAACAATAATTATAAGAAAGCTATCCTGGGAGAATTCTAATTAGCTCCATTGGAGTATGTCCTTCAAGTTCATTGACTTCTAGATAAGATTCCAAAAGGAAATATGACTAAAGCATAAAAAGATATATTAAAGTGTTTGGGTTAACATAATCCATAGAAAATCACATTTGATGAAAGAAAATAATAGTAATTGCTATTTAAATGAGAAGCAGAAGCTTAACTGTAAGTCAAGGGTAAAAGGATTTCTTTTTTCATCCATTGCAATAACAGAGAAATGGCAGGTGGAAGGAGCCAAAAGCTGGACTGTCACTCTGCAAGGATGCCCATCCCAGTTGTGGACCCAAGGCAGGTGTCTGTAGTCAGTCCAGAAACAGGCATCCTGTGATGTTCCTATCACTCTTGTGATAGGATCTCCTGCTTCTGTTGTACTGGAGGTTTTATGCCTATGGTAAGAGAGCGCTGTGGTCGGATAGGCATCAAAAGCATAGCTGAAGTGAGATGCAGAAAGCTTGAACCCAGCTATCTGCCTAGGAGCGAATTTCATTCTCCGCATCCATCTAAGCAGGTAAGCTTCACAGATATTTCTGATGTGAATCTGTGTAAGTAAATCTCAATTACTGGGAATTTTGTGGATGGAAGGCACAAAATCAACCAATCAACCAAATCAGGCTACAATAAGATGTATATATGACCAAAACAAATCCACCTGAAAATATGGATAATATATCTGTATATGTATATTTAAAAGATCATTTACCTGTTTCTAGTCAGTCTTTTGTGTCTACATGTGCAATGAATAGGTAACAGCATACAGAATACTCAGACTTTCCTTTCTTGTACCCTTCATGCCCCTAAAATGACAACTGAACTGGGTCAATTCCAACCTTGTAACACAGTATATAAATTATCTAATTTGAAAGAAAACCTACAGCAGTTTAGAACAAAAAAAACCCAACCAGCTCATCGAGGAGTATGGTGCCATGCCTCTCTTAGTCCCACAGCGTAGGCAATGCTTCCTAGTGGTAGTAGCTACAAAGCAGAAAATAAAGTAGACCCAACCAGGACCCCAGCTGCTTTGTAATAATTATATTGCCTATTTTTTCTTAGTTATTTAATCAAAAACTACACACTCAGGCATATTTCTTTTGCCACACTTCTCATTTCTAATTGTACTCTCTGGAGCTGGTTATTAATTTGAGGAAGATACAATTATCCAGCAATGCAGGGATCTTGCGATTTCTTTAAAACTTGATTTTATTAGAAAACAATAACGTTAAATTGATAATGCTGGGGTGGGGGGGCGGGGGGGGAAACAAACCCAAACAAAACACAGAAAGCCCAAGATAATTATTGCCAGCAGTGCTATGTCTTTATCATTTCAATAGTTTAGATTAACTGACAAAGAAGAGATGGAGCTACGTAAAAATAATGACAGGATAGACCTGGAGTCAGAGACTTTAATTGAACAGCAACTGCAACTGGCAAAGTGGCTAAACTATCTCCTCAGGGTAACACTGTGACAAGGCATCAACATGGCCATTCTGTCCAACAGATGGTAGGTTTACATCCAGGCATGACCAGATCACATCACCCATCTCATACTTGTGGACTGCCAACTTTGCTGTGCTAATTGAGATGTGTGGCTGCTTGGAGGAAGATTCTGTGTTAAAGAACAGTCCTCTTCCCTGCAGTGCATGCCTTCTGTAGGATTTTGCTGGGTGTTTACAAAGGGTGCTATAAACTGTGTCATCTATATATTTGCTTTTAATCCATCAAAAGTCAGTATTTAATTCTGTCTCTGCAGTGTTGTGTTATTGTGGAAGCAGAGAGCCTGCCTGCAGTAGAGAACAAAGCTTAACAAAGTGCAGTTGAGGAGGCTCAGCCACACATGAGAATCCACATGGACTCTTTGCTAAGCAAACATTTGTATTGCTAATTTAACAATATTTTCCATGCCTATGGCCCAACAGCTGCTGTAGTGTTTTTCATTTGGTCAAAAAGAAAGTCAACAATTCTGAAATGTCATTTCTCCATTGACTAGTAATTTTCCTTCAGTGACTCATTCATACAAGCTCCTATTTGTGTATCCCAGAGGCTTTTGGGGGCTGGATAACAATGACAGCAATAATAATCAGCCTAGTATTGGCCTCCTCCTTTAACAACCAGTTATCACTTGAAGTATGTCCAGGCTCGAGACCTTCAGGAAGTGCAGACACATGACTTCAGACTCATTGAAACTGTGCATGTAAGTCAGAATTTAGCTCCCTCACTCCAGTATTTTGCTTTGAAAATGTTTTCTCCATCTAAATGTACCAGGCTACATAAAATTCCATGCACTTTCTGAAACCTCCCTTTGGCGTCCATCTCTGAGGGTTCTCATCTGATATTTATCAGGCTAGATTGTACACATAGTCACAAGTCTAATCCTCTCTCTGGGATGCCTTCACAGGCATCCATAATTTCCTTTTATTCCTCAGTGTGGTAATTAACACTATTCCCATAGGAGAAGAAGAAAACACTACTTTTCTGGGATGCTCTGATGCTCTTGCTGAGAGAAGGTAAGTTTGTTTACTCCTTCAGTCTGCCTGGCCACTGGGGCCAAGGATAGGACAAAGACATGAGCAGAAAACATCCCTCATTTCCAGTTCCCATGTCCAGATAACTCACACAAGGCTTGATGGCTTTTATTCTTTTATGTGGATGAACAGTCCAAGCCACTAGCTGTTCATTATTGGTTTTGACTTATAGTACTATAAAAAAGTAATAAAAAAGTGCCAGTGGTATGATTTAAAAATATGTTTACTGACACAGCATAGAAATGTATCAGGAGCTACATCTCTTCTCATGCCCACAGCCATGGCTAAATATGAATATGAGAAATAGCTCCTGTGTTTCTCCACCTCAAACACCCATGATAATGGAAGAGATTTGCTACTTGCTCTGAAAGTCAACAATTCTGGTTATTTTCAGATCATGTTGGCAAGAATTCAAAAATAGGCCCTCACAGAGAACAGGTTTTGCAAAATAAAGTTCAGCAAGGTGCAGGGTGAAATTTAACTTCAGCTTTTTAATTGCCATAATCAAATAATAGTTATGCTCTTGGGCTTTCTCCTTGTAACTGTATGCGCATACAGTACCAGCTAATTTCTTGCAGATTCTGAATTGTCAGATTTCTACTAATCGTTTGATTTTTACAGAGGATCTGTGTACACTGTTCAGATAAACTTGTGGGCACTTATCGCCTTTGCAAATCCAGCCAGATGTTTCAAAGCATCAGACTGTCTGTGTCTAATGGAGAGTACTCCCAAAGAAATACCTCCCATGAAGTTGTTATACCTCAACCATTCAACTGAAACCTTCTCAAATCAAGGGAATGTTTGTGTCAAAAAGTGAACATTACATATTGTACAACAGAGAATAAATACAGCTGAGATACTGAAACAGAGAGTATGTATTCATTTTTTGTAACTCTAATTTAGGGGACATGTCTAAGAAAATAATGTCATCCGGTTAGAAGTGAAACATTTATTGTTAATAAGAAATGTAATTTAAAAAATGTTCAAATATTGATTTAAGCAATTCTAGTGGCAAAACACCTGAAGCTACTGGATATTGTTTTAATTTTCACACAGGTCCATTTTCATCACTCTGGCAGTGTCAGGTGGGTGTGAATTATAGTTACATATGCTTTAAAGCTGACACGATCTGATAGAGCTCTGCACAGTGGATGTAGAAGATGCCTCATAGGGTCAAGGAAGCTAATCTTTTGGAGAGAAAGTCCTTTTGAATATTGAAGACAAAGTGGGCTCAGATTTGGATGATTCAAAAGACCCTGATTGTAACAGTTTATTTCATCTGCTATGATGTTAGCCATTTTGACCTTCCCAGTGGACAGGATTAAAAGTCTGCTTACGCATTTTCCAAATGACACAGAAATAGGTAAGGCTCCAATAAACCCTTTAATCTGTTGGGGCAACATGCTATGAGGGAAAAAAGAAGAAACCTTTTTCTGCAGGTCTTTGAAATTGCAAAGAGGTTTCAAATGCTAGAGGGTAAAGGTGGACCAGTGGGCAGGGTTGAGAGAAGCTGATCAAAGGTGGAAATTAAAGCACTTCATCATGTTATTCTAAAAATTTATTGTATTAATAATATCACCACACTGCAGCTACCAACTGCGAGGCAACTGAAGCTGGCAAAGAGCAGAAGTAAGCATAATGTATCATCCTGGAACAATGTGGAGAGGAGGGAATTTTGACAAGGGTAACAGACAAGCCTTATTTTAGAAATGTTCAGAGATGTTCATTGGACAGAGTAAATGGACCTCGGTTACTGCAGGCTTTTGTCAGCGTATCTGAGTTTATCTGATCTGGGCGGAAAAGTGCCTAAGACATGCCTGACAACCTTTCAAACTGGAATGTAGTTTGTCAAACTTGTAGCTGGTTAGACTGGTGGTCAAAGGCTGAGTGGATGCCCCATGCAATCAGTGGAAGTGCAGTAAGTCTTAGAGTACCAAACACCTGGGAACCTCTCCCTGTTACACAAGCATCGCTAACCTCACGAGCCACTAGATCACTTTTCACTGGGATATTCCACTTCTACATAGATTTTTCTTGCTCTTCAATGTGAGATTGAACTTCCACCTGCTATCATGCTACATTCAAATGTTTCAAGTTCCTGAAAAGAATATTCCCTCACTTGCAACGCATAGTCCATAGTGGGAATATTGTCATTTGTGCTATTAAGCTAGTTTTTTTCCTGCTGTTTTTAATGTTGTGGTAGTTTTCACAGTGTCCAAGATAATAAAGCAAACCAAAAGCTGTTATTACTTTTCTTCCTTTTTTTTTTTCCTGACAAGAAATCATATGATCATGACATAACAATATTTAAGCTAATATTAAACATTACTAGACTGTGAAAAGTGCCACTGAAGTACTGTAGGTTAATTTATACAGAAATTATATCTTCTAAACCTAAGTGAGCCTCTGGTCAACAGTGTGATGGTTAAGAAGTGGATAAGAGACACTGATGGAGTTTAAGATTTCCAAAAGGCTGGGTTATTTGAGGCAGCTGTGAAGTAAGTGAAGGATGAGGTCACTTCCAAAGCAGAACACACAGAGAGAGAAGAAAAATAATTCTTCGCTGCCATTCCAAGAAAGCTAATAATTCATACCACTCAGAAAGGAACGTTCTCCTAGTGAGAGAGTCATCACGAGAAAGCCAGCTAGAGGAATTTATTTCTAGAACAGTGAGCAGACTCAAAGATGCTACCTAGTTCTCTTTTTATGACCCATGGGATCATGAGGACAGGTAGTTTTGCTTCACTAGAAATTCATACTCTTTAGTTACTTACTTAATATGGAAACAAGCAGTGATTTTTCTATTTCATTCAAAATGCAAACAAAACAATAGATTTTAATTATTAAAAAAGTTAAATAATTTTCAGCATTCAACATTGTTAACATTTAACTGAAGTTATAGATCAATATTTTTAACTCTGTTGTTCGGGGAATTTCTGTAGCAAAATAAGAAAACACAGATTTAATATAAAAATAAAAGATGTATTATCTGAAGATTCAACATTGGTTCTTAAGAATGTTTTGGAGTCTCAAACTGGTACATATTGACAGTGAGAAACATGCAGAATTAATGGCATGAAAATAAGAAGCAAACAGTTCAGCCAATTGGACTAGAAAGCCCTAAAAAATTAAAACATCAAGAGCATTCATCTGTCCTCTGCATGACGTTCACCTTAGGGAAGTTATTAGTACATTTAGTGTAGATGGTGTGTTAAAAATGACTTGTAGAGTTACAGAGTAATGTATTACATCCTTTACTAAAGCTTCTCTTAAAATAAAGGGAAATTATTTTTAATGCATTCATTTCCATGGAAGTTTGAAATACATACAATTTTTCCTCTTTTTTAAAGTATTATTTTGCAAGAATTCACATTAGCCAATGACTAATTAGTCAATGTGTTATCATTTCCCAATAAAGAAACAAAACATATCACAAGTTGAACTTATATTGCACAAAGTAAAGCAATCAAATGAAGTAGTATATTTTTTATCACATCTTTCTTAGGTGTAAAAGAAAATAGAGAACATAAACATACCTTTTCAGTGGTGAATGGTGTTAGTGAGGTCTCGTCCTGGCCAGCTCCTGAAAAGTTGTTTCTTTATTGTTGTTTTTGTTGTGTATAGACTTGCATCAGAAACCTTATTATACCCATTCTTCTCCATGTCTCCTGTGTACTAAAATGGCAGAAGTAGGAGACAAAACAATGTTATCTGTCTAGAGAACTGGTCATTTCTAGAAGCAATACAATTTTTTCCATCTCTGTACCTGCACACCACCTTGAACAGATTTAATGGAGGACTGCAGGCCAAAGGCAAGGTCTGTTAAGAAAATGGTATGTTTTCTGCAGGCTTCATTAAGCCTGAACAAAATAAATCACATAATCATAGTCATAGATTCTTTAAGGTTGGAAAAGACCTCTAAGATCATCAAATCCAACTGGAAATGCTGCAGGCTTTCAGTGCATTCCCTCTTCCATTCTCTTCAGAAGCCACCCGGTGGTACAGCTGCAAATGCTGGTGACATGGACACATCTGCCTGCTTTCGGACTCCTTTTTAACTGTTAACAGGAAAGACAGGGGCCAAATGACAGCAGTCCTCTGCTCTTGGCCAAGAATGTCTTCCACAGTCACCAGATCTTCTGTGCCCCTGTCATGGACCTGCAAAGCAGCACACTGGACATCGAAGAAGTCATCCAGGTCTGAGCTGCGGAAGAACTTCAAAGATTTGAAGTCTGGAGTTGTATTACGAGTGGTGACAGCTGATTTACACCGAACAATATTTTCTAAAAAAAAAAAAAAAAAAAAAAGGCAAAACTCCATATTTCTATCTTTCTCTCTTAGGATAAATACATATGGTCCATGAAAATTGAAAATTTTTAATGAAACATTTCAAAAGACCAACCATTCTATAACAAGCTTTTAATACCAGCTGAAAGTGAAGTTTACTTAGAGAGACAATTGGAAGTCCCTAGATACATCTTATTAATTAACAGGAGAAAACCATTGCCAACATCTTTGAATAATTTATCCACTCTATTAACTATTTTGATCCTAAAATTTTCGTAGATATTCATCCTCTGTGAGTGATTATAGGAAGAATCTTGAAGCTTTAATAGTGATATCGATCACTTTTATAGCACTCGGCAGTGATTCTTAGTATGAACTCATAAAACTGTTGGAACGGAGTGATGAATAAGAACTTGCAGATTCAAAGAGCTGCACAGATATTAACTGATCACTGCAACATCATGGTGGACCAGTGAGCCAATGTGTTATTATGCTGATGGGAATATTAACATAGAGTGAATTTCCGTATCTTGAATATTGGAGCTCATGACTTCCCACTTTGTTCTCATTCTTTTCTCTACCACATTGCCTCTGCTTGACATGCACTAATATTCAGTGATAACAAACCAGAACTGCTGAGTACATGCAATGATTTTAGGAATATCCACCATCTCTGAATGTCCCACGAAGTCTCAGATGCTAGCAGCCGTGCCCAACTGAGAAACTAAATCAATGGACAGCATGTTGTGTTGTTGTCCCCAGACGCATTTGCACACTTGTGCATCGTTTTGTTGCTCTCTCCCACGCCCAACTCACCTCACTTTTGATACAGAGGGAGGAGATCAGCATTGCACTGCTGGAAGGATGGGCATTGAGAGAGAAGGCAGCAGCATATCTCCTCATGGAGGTGTAGGAAAATCCCTCCTTCCTGTGCCACTGTCCTCAGCATGAGTGGTAGGGTGCTGAGGGCTTGACCAACAAACCTCTGAGGGCTCTGGACACTGCAGGGCACAGACCCCTCCCAGACTTGTCACAGACTGCTTTTATTTAAATGAATGCTCTGCCAATTTGTCCATACAGAGCCAACACCCAGAAATCAGATTAAAAATAGCATTAGAAAAATGTTCTCAATCATAAAGGTGCCTTATTCATCACTGGTTGCATTTTCATCTTTTACCTTCATTTTATGTTTTCTTCTCTTTCATGTACTACTAATTTTCAGTGATGAAAGTGATTCTGTCTTCACTGATCCTCCCCAGTTGGTACTAGATGTAGTAAAATTGAACCTATTATGAATACTACTGCAATTTGAAGTAAACAGAGCCATGCTGGAAGGAACTGCCTTTACGGCATGGCAGATATAAAACTTAATTTTGAAACAAAAAGTTATTTTCTTTTGCTAACACAGTAATTAAAAAAGGAATTCACAGGATTACAGTATTCGAGATTAAAAGTCTCACCATTTGCTGAAAAATGTAAGGTCCTTTTTTTTCCCATGTTTGAATTCCCTTCACAACAATGTCCAGGATATTGCTCACTTTTTTGTTTTACCACAAGAGATACTGCAGGTTTCCTTAGACAGGGAGAAATCAGAGCACTAACTATTATGTGTGATGGTTTGCCATTGAAGTGCATCTAGCTGTGGAAAACACTAATGTACAAATTAAAGGCCTGAACCATTGCATCCTGAGGTGACTAGAAACCTTTACACTGGCTTTCATAGACATTAAATCAGATCCTGTGGGAACAGGCTATACGGATAAATCTGCAATGTTCTGGCCTGTGACAGCTCTTGATTCCACAATGCTTCTTTGAAGGAGATTCAATAATTCATGGTGTTGTAATGCTAGTGCTAAAGGATTATGTGAGTGGATGGTCTAATTAGTCACTAAACAATGTCATTGCTGATGTAAGACAATAGATGTGAAGCCACAAAGGAAGTAACATTTGTAAAGATGCTATTTATACACGTCTTTTGATGGCAGATACTTCTGTCCTATGAAAGTTTTCAACTTCAATATGGAACTAGTTTATATGTAACCACGAATCATAAGTTTTTACGTTGGTGCTTTGGTTTCCCAAAACATACCTCAGTGCTAGTTTAAACCAGAGGAGGGGAATAGGACCTCCTGTTTTAAAGTAGGGGAACAATTCCCAAAACTGGCAGTGAAATGAAATGAAGTGAGAGGTCTTCTCAATGGCCTTCTGTGTTACACCTTGTTCTAGCTAGGAAGCTCTTCTCAGCTGAAGCTCTTTTTTAAGAGCCCAGGTCTGATAAAGATGGGAGAAGAAGAGCTACAGCTCAACAGTGAGACAGCCTGAGCCATAGAAACCCTACAGGCAAAATATTTGCATATGAAACATACAGTCCTATGGCACACAGTACAGATTTTGATACTGTGAGGTTTTAAAATAATAAAAAACTGGTTACGGAGGTCATCTAATCCCTCTCTTGCCTCACATTCAAGCTAGCTTATTATTATAAGTGGAACCTCTATGCATGAATAACTCAGATCACAGAATCTTTATGCCACTCTCATGCATTTGCTTTGTGATTCTCATATATTTGCAGGCGCAGTTGCACTTGAGGAACTGCAAAGCTGAAGTCAAGTGCTTATACATTCTTTTAAAAAGATAGGAAGCATTTCTCTCCAATGATTTAACATTTGATTCATTGTACTTACAAAATAAGATACCAATTTAAATATAACCATCCTGCACATTATACTGTCCTACACATACAAAGGAGGTATGTAAAAGCACATCAAAAAGTTTCATTGAAGTGGTAAATTCGCTACTCAAAATGTAATGGAGGTTGTCTTAACCTGATCCATTTGTCCTTATGTTCTATTGTATAACGTTCACTGCCTGATAACATCCAGTTTCTTTCTACACTGATGCTTGACTCATTGCTACGCAAAACAGCGTTTTGTTTCGATTCAGCAGTCAAGTTGTGGTTAAAGAAGGGTTATAATAGGTAGTATTAAGCAACTTTCACAGTAAAGATCAGCCCAGTCTATAGGAAGAGGTTGGCACTGTAAAAGTGCTGGGAGGAAAAATCAGTAAGCAGATTGCAGGAGGTGTGAGTTAAGCAACATGAAAGGTGCACAGTTTCAGCAGGCTTCCTAATTGTCCTGTGTCACTATCACCATTCCATATAGCTGTCATTCCCTTAATTGCCATGGCAGCTGTGCTTAGCTGGATACATAAAAAAAGACTGGTTAGAGCATAAAGGATACACTCACACTGCTTCTCTTGATGCTTTCTCACATCTTTAAAAATGTATTACTTGTTTTGAAGGCTCAGTGCATCTATTTACTTGTTTTATCAGGGAGTGGAAATGGAAGCTTAATACCTGTCATGTCTCCCAGGGTTCTTATACACAACAAAATAAGTCTCTGCTGCTATTCTTATTCATTTCCTTTTGTCTTTCAGATAACTTTGCTCTTTGCAGTAGATGACGTTATTATGCCCCTCTACAACTTATAGTGATACTCATGACCAAGATGTTACCTCGTTCGTTGCAGTTGCCAGTGTATGCTAAGCATAGACAAGTTATATTGCAGATCCTCAGGGAGGATCAGGGAAGCAAAACAAAACAAAACAAAACAAAACAAAACAAAAAAACCCAACCACAACAACAACAAAAAAGGTGGGAAGAAATAAAAAATAAGATGTATAGAAAAGATAAAAAATTACTAATAAAATCATACATCATGCAATAGATACTAATGTCCTTTACTGTGAAATTATGTGGCAATTCCTCCTCTCACAGTTCACCAAATAATACTATTCTAATAATCTGTCAGATCTAATAATAAGGAGACAGTCAGCCTACCAAAATGTTTTGTGCAGCTGGGAGTTTCATGTCAGGACGTATCAGGCACTACTCTCTCTGTCACTTTATTATATATGTTTTAAATAAAGCAAAATAAACTCTGTGCTTAATGGTTTTTTAAGGTTTTTTCCCTGCTTTTTTTTTAATTAATTTGGATTTGTTAGCAAAAGTTCTGCTTTTCTTTAATAACCTAAGCAACTTCAGTGAGATGAAAAGGCAAATGAGAATGAAAGGTGAAAGGAATGACCAAACTGCTTAAATTTTTGGTTTGGTTTGTTTTTTTTTTCCCAGGGTGGTAAAATTCATTTGCATGGCTAGGATGATACAACTCATTTGCACAAATATCTTTCAAAAATCCCTACACTGTTTAAAAAAAACACTATACAGCAAGTATAAATCAAACATAATTTTTTAAAATGTATGGTCAACTATCTGTACTTCATATAAAGCTATGAAAAATTCTTTGATTTATGTTAAGGATAAACTTGATATGGTGGCCATTTTTATAAAAAAACCCTAGGTATAAGAGTCAAATCTGAAGTTTCCGTCAGGATGATAATATTTTTCCCTCAGTGAATAAGCATCTTGGGGATAGGACACACATAGACTTTCTAGGAGGGCATATTGAAGGGCATTGGCTAAGGCAATCACTGCATTACCAGTACCCTACAGAGCTTTGGAACCTCTTAGCTCTGAAAAAATCTAGCCAAAGTTCAAGCTCAATTCAGCTTTCTCTGAACATCCTAGATATCCAAAGAACTGGAAATGTTAAGAACTACAATGATAAACTGTCAAAATAGCATAACTTAAAATAATGACTGGATAAAATAGGGCACAAAAAAGAGGCAGGGGAAAGTATAAGCAGCAGAAAAATGATTTTCACTCTGTTTTTCTTTGTAGAAGTATCCTGACTCTCCAGAAGAACAGTTTCTGTAGTATTGCAAGCTACATCATGCCTGGTCTTATTCTTGTGTCGATTTTAGGAAGTTGCTTCCTGATGTTTCTCCAGCAAATATGCTTTTGTCTAGAGCATCTCTTCTTTACAGTCTTGAGTCATACTATGAAGATTTGGCCTAAAAACTGCTAATGAAGAAGCAATCCACTGGCAAGAGACGAAGGAACCATTTAGAACTGTTAATGGAATTTGTTTATTCCAACTTTTTCCTCCACCTATAAATTACGAAGTACTCAAACACATAATTTTTATACTTTCACAGATTTTTGTAAACAATTTCTAGTGAAAAGTTCATTTAGGAAAACTTAAATTTAAATATCTGAGCAGTAAAACAAAAACACACCCCCTCCAGATTAGTTATTTAGCCACAGAAATGCCATGGTATTATTCACTTTCTTGAGCTTCAAAATTTTCCTTTTTAAAAACAAGCCAGCACAGTAGCTGTCCTCCTCTAAGTACTCCATGAAGACCTTAAGAATATTAACTGATAAAAGGCTGATGAATATTTGTAGTCAGATACTTTTTTCTTTTCTCCAACAACCGTCTGTGGAAGATTCAGGAGAAATTTCTAAGATAAAAGTCTGTCTGGAAAAACATAACTTACTTTCTGAAGCTGCTTCCTAAAGACTCTGGAGGATATCAAGAGCATGTCTATATGAACATATAGGCTCACAAAGTCTGTACCCTGTATCACCATCCTTTCATATTCTTTCACAGGCCATGATCCAGGCTGAGACGGATTTTTTTCTTGTTTAGGAACACTGGGAAGCTCTTCCTCCCTGGAGGTCCAAAGGTCTTCTTGACCAGATAGTGAATTTTATTTCTATAAAAGCTGTCTGGGTGGACTGTTACTGGGTCTCAATGAAGAGTGAGGCAGAAAATCTGACAATCCCCTAAAAAATGCCTGTAGGAGTTTAAGAAGGTACGTACCTCAGCTATTTTGTCACATCACTGAACCAGCCTTTACAGAAACACAGTGTCTTTTTCCTTGGAGTAGTGTTAAGACATTAATTATTATCCCCTTGCCCTCAACAGCCAGAAAGGTATTTCTTAATGCACTCACTTTGCCCCTTACCCACTATTAATCCTGCTTCAGATGTCAGTGAGCAGATATTGGTATTATAGCCAAGAAGTGTGTTGTAGGAACTCTTGTCTGCCAAGACTTCTGCTCCTGTCACGTGAGTGAACTGACCATACATGAATTCAGGAAAGTAACTCATTTGGAGCGGTTGTGGCACCAAGTGTTCTTCAGATCTATCCCACTTCAGAGAATCTTTGTTCAGTTGCATCATGAGAATGGAAGCACTTTTTCCTCAATAAATATGGAAAATTTCCCCATTTAGTGCACAAATCTGACCTTCTAATCTTGAATAATACGAGCCCTCCTTCTGCTTGAAAACTGTACCTTCAATCTGACTTTGACCGTACAAGAAATCTCATATAATATTTTATCTGAGGGACCCTTAACCTCTCCTTTTTGTATGTATATTACAGATTTTTCTGTGTATCAGCTTTCTGTCTCTGTGCAAGGCAAAGTTTCTTTGACTGCTTTATTAGATCACTTGGGGGAGATCAGATTTTATCTCTATAATCTTACACAGAGCCTTTTATTTTATATTTGTCATATATCTTCAGTATCTTTCCC
>NW_010164045.1:26245-27001 GCF_000695765.1 Mesitornis unicolor
ACAAGAACATTACGAACCCAAAACCTACAGGGGCTACTCTTCCACCTCCTTCCCCAAAGCTCATCTGAATTCTGGGTTGTGGGATTCCCTCTAATAGGACTGCATGCAGCAATGATTAACAGTCCTCAGAATCACAGATGGTCTGTTTCCATGACAGTCTGGTAAACAGTAAACATCAATCATAAAAGGAAAAAAAAGTAAATTCCCATTTAGCACTGCATAGCATTTCAATTCAGAAAATACTGATATGCTTGAAAAACATCAGCTTAATGCTATCTGATAAATTTTCAGAATTCCTATACAGCCTATGAGCTTAACCTTCAATGGCCTTATTTTCTTTGCAGATTAGATGCCTTTGGAAAATTTTCTGGTTCTTGGAAGAAGATAAGAATTATTTATCCTATTTTTCACATGAATTAACTCAGACAAAGCAAGGTGAAAGATGGTTTTCTCCTTAAATTCAGGCAGAAAATGTAGGATTTCAAAGTTCAAAGAATTTGAAAAGATGACTCTTAGTCTCATACCATTTCAAATGATACTGACCCTGTGGAGGTTTCTGACCTGTATTGAAACGGTTGATGTTAATATCATGAGATGTGAGTGGTCTGTCTGTGGAGAACACACAGATCTCTTTCCTGGGTCTCATCCTTATGAGAATATTTTAATAATGTTGAAGAGGCTCAGAAAATGTATTTGTGAAATCTTGTTAAGGATTCTTTGTGGATCACTGTAGAGAGAGAGAAAAAAGTCACAAAG
>NW_010164046.1:0-35094 GCF_000695765.1 Mesitornis unicolor
CACCTCCCGCCGTTTGCTGCGAGGGCCGGGAGCGGGGCGCGACACCGCTGGAGGCGAGCGGTGCCGCCCGACTGCTCCGCTTTCGGACGCCAACCCGGGCAAAAATACCATTAACGAGCATGCAGAAGGGGCAGCGAAGGTGCTGGGGCTTGTCGGGTCCGGGAGTTGCTGAAATTACACTTTTGGAAAGGATGCGGGGCCTGTGCTGTGTCCTCATCACTTTGGCTGCAAAGCTCCACCTGAATGGGTTCACATTAGGACACTGCCTGGTGGCAGCGATCACTCACAGACTCCAACGAGAAGACAATTATTCATCGCTAATCTTTAAAAACACGGCAAAGCCGCCCGGGTGAGTGCTCTGCCTCATACAGAAATGAGGTGGCGTGTCGGGGCTCTGCAGCCGGCAGCGAGCACCTCCCTGGGCCTGTTCGCTGCCTTTGGCCAGGCACCACAGCAGCACCCATCCCTTCCCTGGCATCCCTGACCAGAAGGGCCCTTGCGCTTTTCAGAACTTTTATTTTGCATACCATATGTCCCTTTTAGCCTGCTGTTGGCACTGGTCTGTGCTTTAGCCATTAGTTGACAAAGCATACAACAGAGGCGTGGAGGGTGGGCTCTTGCACCGGCACTTACTTTTCTGTAAAATTGCAGAAGACATATTTAATAAGATTGTAAGGGGCATTATAATATTTCCTAGCAGGCATAGTTAATATGTTTGTTACATTCAGGCTACATTCAATATCCTGCCTTTTCTCCAGATAGAAAAATAAACTGGCAAACAAGCAGGACCTTCCTTACCAGAGGAAGAGGAGCCAAGAGAATGGACTGAAAGTTAACAAACACCCTTACATGTAGAAAATGGAGTGCACAAGCCTTTCCTCCTCATGCCAACATCAGCAGGGGCAGTGTGATGATTCCCTTGTTCTAGCAACCTCTGCCATGCTTATCTTAGTGTTCCCACCATGCACAGACAACTCTAATGCTTTTAAAATTAAATCTAGCCCTATTTTGACTATAGGCTGTTGTGCTGTACTATTAGCTTGCTACACTTTCAGGTGGCTCAGTCTTGAAAATTGCGAAGTGTTTCCAAAATATTATACCATTGTTGTTCTCCTGTGATTTTGCAGAGTCCTTAGCATGAGGATATCCTGACTCTTGGAACAAAGGGGTTAAGAACAAAGAAAACAAACCGATGATGTGCAGTACAGCAGCACAAGCATTAATACATTCATACAATGTATGGTTATAGCTTTGTGGAA
This sequence comes from Mesitornis unicolor, assembly GCF_000695765.1. Classification (NCBI taxonomy): domain Eukaryota; kingdom Metazoa; phylum Chordata; class Aves; order Mesitornithiformes; family Mesitornithidae; genus Mesitornis; species Mesitornis unicolor. The sequence continues at coordinate 1,260 of NW_010164046.1, forward strand.
AGGCAAATTGTATTGGTTTTAAGTTCATATGGCTTCTTGTGATATTTTAGGTTTTTCATACTAGTGCGTGTTGTGCAATTGCTTTTTAAAGCAATGTTGTTCCTGTTAGAGAGGTATAAACTAGGCAACTGAAGTCCAAAAGGCCTAGAAGAATACTTACCTACTGGGCAAGCTAAACCCTACACCCCAACATTTTGGTTTTGAGCTACAAGGAATTGCAGTAACTTTATTTTTTTCATTTATTGTTTTTCCTCTTTGTTTTCCTCTGCACTTCCTGCTCTCCACTGGAACAAAGAGCAGAAGTACAAGAGTACTGTGAAAAAAAGGCATCTCCAGCTCCACTGGATGCAAAAAGTACCAGATACCTTGGAAAAGAATGTATTCACATATGCCCAGCCCAATTTTTAGATTAATATCTCAAGATATAGGTTTTTCAGAATCCACACTACCTTTTTATAACCTTAAAACTGTGAAAAGTTTTGTGTCAATTGTAGTTGGGTCACTTGGGTACATACCTGCCTTGCTGATAGGATCAGTCAGTCAGAATTGAAGCACTGATTTTGGTATTTATTTTCACTTACAGTTCTACTGATGCAAAGCAGGAGCCCGGTCAAAAATGCAACTGAAATCGTGACCTGTTGTTGTTGTTAAATGTTTAGAAGGTCAAGAAGCTATGTAATAAACCTAATAAACCTAAACTGCTAGATAGCGTGAAGTTTCTTTTTCTTTCGTGCTTTCTTGCCAGTTTATAAGGAGCAGCAGTTGCAAATGAAAAAAATAAATTGTGTAAAAAAATGTTACCTGGCATTAATGGGTATGTCTGTAAATGAATATATTTTATTCTTACTAAACTTGCACTTCATAGTTGTACTTCAACTAAGTGACTCCTTATCCTTAATTCATCCAAGATTTTACTATTACTGATTGACTTTCCTTTTGTCTCTTTTGTTACAATGATGCAGTCAGATAAGAGCTGCTCACAGGAAAGCCTGGAAGGTATTTATCTGATTATGAGGTTTTCAGCATCAAAAATCAGCTTTAGCATCACTCTCAGAGACTTCCAAGAGACAAAATGCTCAGATTTTGCAAGTTCTCTGTTTCTCTGAGTTCAGTTGTGCTGTGATGATTTATCCAACTTGAAGATGTGACCTCAACGTAACACTTTCCATTGCACTAGAAACAAGCCATCAGAATTAAAACACAACATACTCCTACACAGCAATGTACCCAGCCATTTGTGACTGCATTTTAAAAAATCCTTGAGCAAGCTCGGCTCACCTAAAGCTTCTCTTTTGCACTCTTAGTTCCAACCAGACTTGAGGGAAATCTTTCAACAGGGATTGATGGTTTTATTGCTACTAACTGTATTTCTCTCCAACTTTGAGTCAAAGAAGCTTAAGTGATTACAAGGGAAATATGAAAGTATTAGCACTGGCCCTCGTTCATCCTGAGAAGCAATGCCAACGAAAAGGTGAACTGAGTCAGATCTTAAAACCTGGCAAGGCAGTGTGTATTTTCACAGGTAGACACGAGAACTGGAAAAGACTTGAGGAGAGAATACTGTGGTGGGAGAAAAGGGAAGGGAGTGATCCTACAGGCTAATAGCTAGTGTTTCTTAATTGATGTCTCTTAAAAAGTTTTACTTGTTTGCTTATTCACTCCAAAGTTATGTACTAAGAGCAGCAGCAGCAGAATTGCCTGCCAGATGGTAGAGGAAGTACCTCCTGTATCTTCCTAGTCTACTGAAGCCTGCAGGGCCGTTGTTAACCCACTGCTCTGGTTTTCATTGCAAGTCTCTTTCTTCCCCTTTTTTCTTTTCCTTCCTTCAAAGAAAAAGGAGGGAGGGGGAAGGAGAAAAAAAAAAAAGGGAAAACCCATGGTTCAAACTGGCAATAGCACCATCCTTTTGGCTTTGAGCTACCCTGCCCTGTGCCAAATATACTGTCTCCAGCAGCTCTCCCACAACAAATCAGTCCAGACGCACAAAAGCTGTAAAAAAAGAATGGTGAAGAAAGATCCTGGATTCTCCCCTCTACCCCCCTGCAGCCTTTTCCTTTTGCCTCCCTCCCCAAGCTTCATTCCCTTGCAATGGTCGCCTGCTTGCCAGTACTGTAAGTGATACTGGGACCTCCAGCCTGCGACTTTGCTGACAGCTTCCTTAGAGTACAGGCATCTTTGCCTTTCTGTATTAACAGAGCATTGTAAAGGAGAAGTTATGTTCTATTATTCCTCTCACTTCTATCTGATAGCCAATGTTTGAAAAAATGGCTCATAAATTAGCAGAGTGGCAGTTTTATTTCTATTGGAAACTGTCTATTCTTCCAGCTAACCCACACCAGTGCATTGTGTCACAACTTACTGAGAGTACATTCCCAAACAGACATCTGAAAAGACTTGTTATTGTTTATTTATAAAGTACATTATTAAAAAAAATCGGAAAAAGACTACCAAATTTTTTAAGCAATTAGCAAATATTAAGTACTCTAAATGTAGAGTTCAGTTCCAAAGTGATTTTTATAAAGTGTAAAGCACATGTCTTTAGACGGCACTTATGAGTGGAATAATCTTAAACCTGTAGTCACTTTTATGAAAAGGATGCCTTTGCCTCTGTCCTGGGGGTCGCAGAGTCACGCAGAGACAATAGGCTAGGCCACTGCCCAGGGTCAGAACCAGGTGATGACACCATCTCTGGGATCAAGTTTTAGAAGGCTTCAGGGATGTGATGTGAGTTTAAGATAAAAGAGAAGATTGCGAATGCTGTGGCTTAGTCCTTACACATAAATACACATTTGCAGGGCAGCCTAAAAGGAGCAGTAGAGAAAACAAGAACATGAGTCAGTAATTTTTAGAAGAGTCAAGGGGACAGAGTGCCTACGAGGCTTGAAGAATACGACAGAAGAAACAGAAGCAGGCAGAATTATGCAGCACTTGCAAGAATTTTTCTAATGATCTGCTGGAAGGTTTCTTTCATTGCTTTAAAAATCTTTGTATCATTTTCTTATTCTTTGCCCCACATTTGTCTCATTACTGATGTCTATTATTTTTAATTTTATTCTTACTGATAAGAACAATAACTCTTAGTTATCTCTATCATTACCGCTACTTTATTAATATTTATAATAATTTAATATTTATTTAGGAACAGTTACTATGTCTTTGCTCTAGACTGGACATACTAAATTCTATAAACTCTATCTCAGATTTGACATTATTTTAATATTTTTGCTATAAATTCTGAACAACTTACTAACATTTTATTGGATGCATTCTCAAGGTATGTAGTCAGAGAATTTCTTATCTGCTACCATCTCACTGTTAAGAGTAGTGAAATGAATTTCTAAGGCAACGGTGGGATACAGTATTTGTTATTGCCTGAGCTGCACACAGCCTCACCTACTAGGAAATGTTGAAGACAAGCAGTGGTGTCCTATGGGTTCATGGTAATCTTTCGCTTGTTGTCATCAGTCAATCAGACTCTGTGGAAAAAGGTTCTGGAAATGGAGGAGTGAGGATTGCTTGAGTTGTATAGGGCAAGGAGCCAATTCCTTTTTCATTCTGAGCACATGTGAGATAGCACATTTTTATGATTAACAATTTGTACTACTAACTAAGCAAAAATGCTTGTGGTAAAGGAATAAACAGAAGTCCATAATTAATTGGAAACAGTAAGGTTGTGTAATTTTTCCATTGCCTGCCTTGGAAAATTAAAAAGTTCACCATACTGAGTCTGATGCTTAAAATCTCCAGTAGTAGACAGTGAAATTCTGTGTGGCTTTAACGAAGATAACAGATAACAGATAATAAAGTAATCTCACCTTAATAAACCATGGTAAGAAAATAATAATGATAAGCTGAAGAAGTAAGAAAGGTATTGTAAGTACCATATGTTGCTGTGTTGTACAATGTGTCTGACAGACTCCATTAGTTTATCTCCTCTCAATTCTTACATGCAAGCGAGATTTACCTGAGCCATGGTAATGTCAAGAGATTCAAGAAAAACTCTTTGCCACCCCAAAAGGCAGCTGATATGCAGTGATCATTGCAATGGTTTTGCAATGGATGCTTAATAATGGGGTAGTGTAATGGAGTGTGAGGTCAAGAACGCTGCATCTAATTGAAAAGGTAGGTAGAAAGCAGGAAGGCAAAAAATAATAACCTGTTGTAAGAGATAGTGGAAATGATAGTCGCCATTGTGCAGACCTTTCCCAGATCTATTCCTATTTGCTATGCAAGAGTAAAGTAATACAACTGAACTGGATTTTGCCCAATGCCATGTACATTCTGATTGCAAACTTGCTACTAGCAGTGACTAAATGAGCTTGATACTTTGGTCAGTTGAACACCTAGGCCACTCAATTATAGCGGAACAAATACAGATGTGTATTTTGGATGAAATATCTGTGGTACTGGAGTACCATTTCTACATTCATGCTTAAACTGCTATCACACTTTGTTTGCACATCAGCCTTCCGATGATGTGCGTACCCCAAAGCTGAAGTTATTTTCCCTCTCACAGAAGTGTTATGGCTTCGTTTCCCTCTTTGCATCTTGCATGGCAGCAGCGAGTGCAGTTTGCTGTGGGGATGGACAGGAGATACAGCTAGGAAGTCGTGGGAAAGGTCTAACGATGATGCACAAACATCCTAGTGATAAAATAAGCTTCCTCTGACCTAGTTTCTCATGACTGCAAAATCAGGCCATATTTACTGTAATCAAGCTCTTTGCATTTCTTACAAATGCATCTGTGCAAATGTAGCTCCACCAGTGTCAGCAGCTTTGGAGCTCTGCTGTTAGCCCTGTGCTGGCATTTTATATGCTATCAAATCCCATTGATAATCACACAAACACATGCCAGGTCTTTTTTTTCACTGCAGCTTCCACTCAAAATATAGTCTTGATGATAATGCTGTAGAAAGAAAAAAAACCCTCCAAGTTCTCTAGGAGGAAAAGCTATCTATAACTGGTTAAAGGCATCCACTAGATATGCAGATGGAGGGGAGACTTTCTGGAAAAGCTGTTTCTCTTAGTCTTATTTGAGCAGGCTGCCTTTACTAATGCAGTTCCAGCTGCAGTATGCTTTCCAAGAAAGATATCCTGACCATATGTAAAACCATAAATGTTTTCCAATGTTTCCTAAGGTGTCTGTTAAGATTGATTTTTTTTCCAATCCAGACAATCACACGTCATTTTGGAGGGATCTGCAAAGGTCTTATGATAGCAATACTAATTTAGATACATGGTACTTGTAGGATATGTTAGTTTAAAAAATGACTCATTGATCAGAGAGGAAAGGTTATTAAGGTTATTTTGTTAAGATGGTCATGCAAATACTGTATTATATACAGATTTTTCCCAGACCTTAGCTACACATCAAAATGTGAGCTTTGATCATAGTATTCACATACATAAACACCTCTTTCCGTCAATAGCAATGCAATTTCAGAAGTCTTCAGGTGGGGTAGTCAAGCCAAAATTTCTGTCTCCCTTTCACTATCTGTTCTGTACTAGGGCCTATATTTGCCTATGCTTGATCTGTTTTTCTAAGGTCTGCAATATCATATGCCACATCAATTACTAGATATCATTGGTTACCAAACCTCACAATTTTAAGACTTTTGGGTTACTCTCTTTAGCTTGCCTGCTGCTGACAGAGATCCTCCAGAAACAACAGCAAAACCATTTTCAGCCACCTTGGAGTGGGATGAGAGAGCTAAACATAAGAGTGATTGCTCCCACAAATATTTTCTGACACGTGCAGCTGCAGTCTGAAGATGCTTAATTCAGAAACCATGCTCAGATCCTTAGAATGACGGGCACCCTCTTCTCTCTGTAAACACAGGCTTGCCAAAGCGTCACACTTTTACTGAAGCCTGCAGAGTTCTGTTCACAGTCCGAGGAGCTGACCAAAGGAGATTGCTATGTGTCTCTGTTAGACAAGGAAAGCAAATTTCGGTGCTCAAGGAAGCACTGAACTGCCAGGGACAACTGTGCTCCCTAGTTCTGTATTCACTTTTCATGGAGCTCTGTTCACACTCTTGAAATGTTTTGAAAAGTGGATATGTTACAGAGTGTTTGCTGCTGTGTCCTACAATCGGAGGGTTTGTTTTTTTTTAAAAAGGTCTAAATAATGGTCTAGTCCATCTTCTTGCTAATGCTGGCTTGTTTTTAATGGCATAAATTCAATTAGTAAAATGGTTTCTGTTGTGTTTATCAGGAAGTTTTTATGCACTTCAATGAAACCCATTACAGAATTTTTGCTGTTATTTTTGAAGTATAATATCAATGTTCAATTAATACCAGATGAAACTGGTTTCAGCCACCATTAACTTTGGCTTTTCAGAAAGGGAAAGAAATCCTCCAGTATTTCCAACTTCAGCTGAAACATTGGCACAGGAAACAATTTAGCAGGGCTAGCGTGCAAGGAAGTGATGTAACTTTTACCAGATTTTGTGACTGTGTGGAAAAAAAAAATCAAACATTGGTTGGCCTATCACCCTATTAAACCACTAGTTTCCTATGCCAATGAATCAGAAAATGAACTGCATCTTCTTTGCTGACATTTGCCATCTACATCAGCTGTTTTTTAATGGTTAAATCTCAAGTTCCAACTATGCCATCACATGTGCTTGTATAAGTCCAATAGGAAATACTTATTTAAGTCCTATTTTTGCATGAACATAAACTTCCTTTTCTAGTCACAGCATAAACAGAAGTGCATGCTCATCTAGGACTCCCTACTGGTTCCTTACTGTTTTATTTTTAAAAACATGGTTCCATAGTTCAAAGTACAATTGCTAACATAATAAAAATAATGTTAACAGTAGCAAGTTGGAAAGAAGAATTTATTTTATCAAAAATGTCAGACTTTGTTTTTTATTAGAAATTCGAAGTTAAAACCAAATGTCCATCAGGCAGAATTAAAAATTTTGTAGTAAATTGCTTCTGAGAAAATGTTCTTTTTTCCTTTTGATATAGTGAGTATTCTTTTGAGATAACTTCAAAATGTTGCATTATAATAACAGATCCTATAACCTGGTATTTGAGTAACATTTAACCTGGTATTTGAATAACATTTGAATAAACATGTTAGAATATTAAAGCTTAAATAAATTAACAAAAAATAGCAAAGGAAAATTACCAGAAAAGGTCAGAATATAATGCTGATTGTTTTCTTAAGAAAATGAGAAATGAGAAGCAACTTTTCCTCATGAAAAATGTTCTAATAAAAATACTTTTTTTTTTTAGAAAAGAATATAACACTACCTTTTCTGAGGCAAAATTACTACACTGAAAAGCCTCAGCTTGCTGTAGCTATCTTATTGAACATTTTTTATCTGAAAGTGTGTGGAAGCAAGAGCAAGCACTGGACAATGTGTATGCAAGAATGAGGATGCTTTTGGAGAAAGAGCTCAATGGTTTGCAAGTGTCTTGTATGTGGCACAGAAGAGAGAGGAAGACCTGACAGCATCTCTGTAGCGCTCAAATATTTTTGAACCGACAGCAGTAGAAAGGCAGCCTTAGCAGTTCTGTAGTTAATGCCCTTTCCTGTGGCTGGAACCAATGGCTCGTGATATCAGGAGTTCCCTGTTGAAGCAATGTTAAACTATGGAGAGATAAACAGGAGAGAATGAATGGGAAAATAGAATTACATACATTCAGTGACTGGTAGCAGCTTACTATGGTTAATTACTTTTATTGTATAAAAAAGATAATGAAAGGAGCAGTTATTAAATAAGTGATAGTTCGTCTATATTAAAAATACTAACTTTGTAGCTTATATATTTAAATCTTAGATGCAAATCGAAGTTTTATTTAATATGTTCATCAATTTCAGGTTATTTTTGTCATTTTCCTGCAGCATAACACCAGATATAACTTTCCTAATTGCTTCTTTTTCTTTATTACTAAATGCCAATATACCTCAGTGTGTATGTGGGAGTACAAATCATTTTGGATTAGATCAATTTGGCAACAGTTGTCTGTGTGGTTGGAGCACTGTTTTTCTAGATGTAATACAGACAGGTCCTAATTATCATTCAAAGGTCAGTGTAAGAAACAGGGTGACTTTTACAATGCTGACTTTAGGTACGCAGCTTGGCCACTGACTTAAATAGGAATGAGAAAGTCACCAAGGGTACAATTCAGAGTGCCCAAATTAGCCTCCTACTCTGAATCACTGCATCACAGAGCCTGTGTCTTCCCTTCGACTCAAAGAGGAGTCATGGGGAAGCAGCTTGATAATTTAATCAGACAAGTTTTGTGCTGATATTTGGATAGACTGCTTGCACCCTAAATTACAATAATGCACAGTGGAGTAGCATTTGGCACAGAACAAAGGCCCTAAACAATAACAATTGCTGTTTAACAATTGTTTAGTAGAATTCGTCACATCTTTGGCAGAAATCCAAACAACCAAACTTTTCGTCTTTTTTGTTTTGAGGTTCCAAATGTTCCATTGCTTTCTAAATAAATAAATAAATATTAGAATCAGCTGTGCGCCTCAGTTTCTGCTGAGATCAGAAGTGAAAGGATGAGAAAGGTGCAGAAAGTGCTACCCTTCAGTTGTTTCCAGGGAGGAGAATCTCATGAGAAAATTCTGATCTTTGGTTTTCTGTCCGAATTCCAAGATGCTAAGATAAATTGAAACAAACATTCAGAATTTAAAATAATTTTTTAAATTAAATGGGCTCACCAAAGCTTGTGAGATTTGCCTGTTACCTAATTAAACATATCAGCAGTATTGCTTGAAAAGTATAGATTTTGCAAATTCAGGCTTTGAATCTTGAGAAAACAGCAATGGTAGTGGCTGTATGAATATTCATAAGTTAAAATAATAACCAAAACAGTCATGTTTTCAGCAGTTTTCACACTATCTATTCTTATTTATAGAGTTTCACTGTATCGTGTTTTCTCCCTTCGCCTCTCCTTTATACAGTCCTTATGGGAAAAGAAAGGAAAATGAGATTTCGTTTTGTAATGGTCTTACATTTCTACAGATGTCAGCTCAAGAGTATCCAAAATATCTGTCACACATTACACATATTCTAAAAAAATAATGTACTTCTTTTCAGAGCAGATATGAATTGAACTCCTTGGTCTATCACATTGCCTGTGTGATACTAAGAAATCAGTTTTAATCACTTTGGCTAATGTGGGTTGATTAGGAAACCAGAACTAAGTGGCCTGTAGTGTCTTATACCTGCCACATTGTATAGCTGTAACAGTTTTCTTATGGCTAATATTTGGATAGTGTTAGCTTTCTTCAAAGAAGAAATATATAATATAAATGTTAGGAATAATGAATCTTCAGCATACTGTGGTAACAGAGGCCTTACACCTCTTCTCAGATACTTACATGTATTATTAAGAATCTGTCTCAAACATAGTTATTCTGGACTATCAAGATTTATAGCTATCTGGTCACCCTCAGGGTTCAAGTGCAGTTGGCAAGACAGTACAAATAACAAATACATGTTGAAATGTAACACTGTTAGCCAGGTTCAGAAATGGTGGTGGTTTTTTTCAAGGAGTTGAGCAGGAATTCATCACTTTGCAATGCCTATGAGTCATGCCAGGTAGCACTGGCAGCCCTGCATGACCTTGCAAAGTGCCATCTCCACAGCTAACCTCTAGGCCTCAGCGTCTTGGTTTGCAGGACATGTGAGCAGCCTTCCCCCTGGGCCAAGTGTGGGCAGGACAGGGTACCAACCACTCTTGAAGTCTTCAGCAAGTGCAATGTTCAAGAGGTGTCATCTGTGTCCAGCTCTCTTATTGTCATGTCCACTTATTAATTACAAAAAGTGTCTTGCATCTGTAGTTGCTTTTATTCTGAAGAAGTATTTAAAAGATTTTTTTTTTGTCCATCCACATTTGAACATGTTTTTTTGCTTCATTATTTGTGTCATCTCATCAATAACATCTGGGCTATTAGGTGAGGGGACAGTTGCAAACTATGGTAACAGCTATAAGCTCTGCTGTTCACCCATGGATCAAGTGTGAACACTATTGAAAAGGGTTGGATATAAGTGCTGTTCGTATTCGTGTCACTTGAATATATTATGAGGAAAAATTTAAAACAGTGTTGTGGCAAAGTGGGATAAGGATCAACTCTGGTCAGATAAATGGGATGAGGACCAATTTTAAGAATCATCTTTGATAGCCACAGGTAACGAAGGCCTCTGTTACTTTATTCCCTATAGTGTTTTGCACAAGTAATTTCCCTTAATTTAACACAGGGAAGAGTGCTTACCTAATCCATCTTTTATTTCAACCCTGCTGTGACTGATGGATCGACTGAACGCATATGGCTTGCAACCACAACCCATACTTGCAGCCTGGCCTGCGTTGGGCAAAGCTGGGGACTTGGCCAGAGGCTGAAATGATCTGGAAGTTAGATGTGCTCAGAAATTGCCCTGCCTGGCCTATCGCAGTGCTGGAATCAGCTGCAAGGGATTTTTGCCTTCTCACCTACGTACTGAAAAAGTACTGTTGGCGTTGAGGCAAGCCAGTTTGCTCTGCATCCTAAGTGAAGGGATGTGCATAACTGGGAAGAGCTGGAACTTAAACACTTTGCAACTTGAGGTAAACTGCATGAAGAGCTGTGAAACAATTAGATAGGGAGGCAGAAATTCCTGTGTGCAATTTTTCTGCTCCAGCTGTGTGTGGCCTTGGGTGGGAAGATCTTCCCATCCCATCTGAAAGTAACGGTGTCTTATTCCTAAGCAGAACTGACGTGCAGGAACAGAACTTGGAAAGTTGTCACTCTGGATATCTGTAAGCAATTTCCATGCATTTCTTTCACATATGCTATTTTCCATATTACAGAAGATACTAGTTTCATTTTGTTGTTAAATTTTGCCAAGAGTTTACATAAAACACCTCCAATTGCGCTACACTAAAAAATATTTAAATGTATTAAATTCCTTTTCATTCTGAACCAGTAGACTTTAAAACTGAGAAGCGGCAGGTTTCTAAGAGGACTGCTGATCTGGGTGTTCTCATTCCAGATAATCCAGTTAGAAGCATCCAAAATGAACTGATTTTCAGGAACTAATGAATAAGTATTGTCTGATTAAGAAGGGTATCTTTTTAATATGTTGCACATTGGTATCATAAAATCATAGCCTGAGGTTTTAAGTTATGCTGAAAAGACATAATAGCTGAGTGAAAGGTATCATCATTCCTTAAAGAGCCAAATTTCCTTTCTAAAATATGTCGTATCATGTTTCTTGGCTGGACTAATTCCTTCCATGTCATAGAATATTCTCTGCAATCACAGAGCATGTCCAATTTAGCAATTTTTCTCTATTATACCATGTAAAATGCCTTTTTCATACACAATATAGTACCTTGCGTTTGCTTAGTACTGCATAATGAGTATTGTATGTTTTCTAGAAAACATTCACTCCCACTATTGCTCATATATGTGGAGTAGGTATGTGTGCAGACATAGAAAGACAAGGCAAATATACCCACTCCCACACATGCACATATAGGACACTGAGAATCAGAACCATAAATGTCAGGCAATATGCAACCCCCTCCTTATGCCTCTGACTGAATTACCTGTGATCATTAAAAAAAACACAGAGTGGATACCAGTTGCAATCAAGTGCTTTAAATTTCCCTTAATTATTCTATAATCAGAAGTGGCTGCTATTAAACATAACTCCTCAGTAGAAGGGCATCAGAAGGTTTAGAGCAGACAAGTGAAAAGTGTGTTGGACATCTGATTCTTCATATGTGTGAGCCCTCTCAGAGTCTTAGTACCCTCTCTTATTATTATTCCTCCTCACAGAGCAGGATAACTCTTGAGCTGGTCATCCTCAAGTCCCTTCTAGTTAACCAACAGAAAGAGTTAATTTGATTCATGTGAGATATTTACATTGCTATACTATAAGCTAAAAAGGGCTCTCAAAATGCCGGTGTCTCTTGACTGTTGGGAAGCCTCAGATGTAAACATTCTTATTGTGGACATTCAGAGGTACAACAGAGGTGAGGAGAGAGCACGCTGCTTCCTCAGTGATGCTGTGTGCTATCTGTGAAGAGAATTTACCAGTCTCAGAATTGTGCAATATAAATTCCTTGCTTAGACATGAGATCCCTCATTTGTACTCTTCAACCACTTCTTCCAATGTCTTTCTGTTACTTAATGCTGCCTGCCTTCTTTCCTTTTCCTAGGTGAAATTCCTACTTAAGCAGTAATTTAATGTACTGAGAGAATATAATTTAATGGAGTAAGATAATATAGTCAAGGGCTTCAGAATTAGGAGATGTTTCATTATAAATTTCCGTAATTTCTTTTGTTAATGTATTTAATAAGTTGGATCTATGCATGAAAAAATATGCGTAAAAATATGTTGTATCTATGCATAAAACATGACTAAACAAGCCTAGGATCTATATGAGTCTTGATATTTGGCTCAGTATCAGGCTCTTGCAAACTTTTTCCCACTTCACTCACCAAAAACAGTATAAAGCTTCAGTCAGGGTTATCTATTTCCATATGCAGCCTATGACAGGAAAAGAGCTTACAAGCATTAGCACCTATTTCATAATGATAAGACAATGAAATTCAATTCCTCCAAATAACTCCAGTAGAGTTTTTTTCCCCTATATAAGCCTAAGGAATCACATCAAATCCCATTAAGACAGTCCAAGTTTCAAGTGACAATTAATGACAGAAACAGTAATTACAGGAAAGGCTACCTCAAAGAGCCTGAGTTCCACATCACTAATGAACAGTTACTGATGGATCAAGAAGATAAGGCTACCTTTATGGAAAAACGGGAAAGGGTCTAAAAACAGATATTCCTGCTAACAATGGGAAAATATCTGGAGAAAAGCCAAAGCCTCATTTATTTGTGCAGCCTTTAGGGAAGAAAGTATTGTAATGTATGGTTACCATGCTAAGAATATGAAAAAGTAAATGAGCAACCAAGTGGCTGTTAAAACAAAAAAAAAAATCTGCAAAGGTAGAATATATAATTTACATGAAAGTTTTGTAATGCTTATATTTATGGTTTGTTGATGTTTATAAGAAGAAACACAAAAGTGTGTGTTAGCATATGAAGGAAAGAGAGAGCACGTTAGGGAATCTGACTTCCTATCACATGACTAAGCAAAGCCTTGAAGGAGGAGAGGTATTGCGATTTTCTGTTGCCAAGAGATGTGAGGGAGAAGGCTGCTGCGATCTGCAGCTGGCCCAAGCAGAGGAATTACTTTGTTTGGTATAGCTTTGTGAGCTTTCATGTGTTTGTTTCCCTGGGGGCAGGAGCTAAAAACCTGCTGTGATGTGATAGTCCTTGACTTCCTGGAAGCAGGAGATAGCCCACCAGATGACTAATAGCCTCAGCATGCTGGGGCGGCCAAGCCAGCTACTTCCTAGAATCTCCTGGGTCAGTCAATGGGCAATGTGATAAAAACTCCTGTTAAACTTCCAAGGGGACGATTAAGACTGATGGGACCCAGCTCTAACACGATTTCAGCAGAGTGATGGCTGAGCAGCCAGAGAGCGGAAGCAGGGACAGGAGGTAAGTGAGGACAGGAGTAGCAGACTGCCTGGATCTTGTGAGTTTTCCCATCATTTGGGCAGCCTAGCTGAAAGTGGGAGATTCAGGTACAGTTAACGATGGACCCCACCTGTACATCAGCTGGAATTTTTATTGCACTTGTAGGGTGAAATGGGCCAACCTGATGGCAATAGCAGGTATTCAGTGCAGCTGCTCTCTGCTGGCTGGAGCTAGAACTAGACCTCCACATCTGTTGGGTGAATGTACTCATTCCTCACTTTTGTCAGCTGATAACTTCCCAGACTTCTGAATTTGGAGAGTCTAAGTTTTACCCTACCATAGCAATGAAATTTCAAAAGCACCACGTCTGTAATTTAACAATAATCAAGAAGCCAGTAAGTCACAGCTTTGTTTAAGTAAGACCTGGTTAGGTCACATCTCTTGAAAGTAAATGAATAGGAAAGATTAAAGTGGATTCAGCAAATTATTATCTTTGACCACATATTATCAACTAGATGGCCTTATGCCTTTAAATCTGGGATAATGATGGTTTTCTCCAACAATATCCAATTACATGACAAATAACCTTGGCGTCTAAGGCAGGAACCTCTGACATGCGTCACTTCTTACCTCAAGAAGACTGTTTATCAGAGTTATCAGTGCTGGCTGCTGAAAAATCAGCCTGCTATTGTTACATTCCCATTCAGAGCACGCTGTCTTCCAAAACATCCGAGCAGACCTGACAGACTGACGGCTGGGAGTACTTTGACATACTCTCCCAGAGGGAACTCCTGGGGGGAATAAACCAACTGCATTCATTGCAGTTCCTTCTTTATAGTGTGTGATAATGTAGCTAGGGAATGCAGGACTAGTCTGTTCTGTGAGAGACAAAGCAGCAAGTACATATAGGAAATCTTCAGTGCATATTTCTGATTTGCTCTTATTTCACTCCAGGTCCTTATTAATGCCAGTAGTTGCAAAGAACAAAGACAGAAATATCTTGCACTAGGAAAAAAAATGTATTTTATATACTATGATCAATCACAGGTCATACACAGTGAAGCATTACATTTCTGATTAGCCTTAGATCCCATAAGCAATAAAGACTGAAACTGTTATTAGAACAACAGGTGTTATCATTAAAATGCTTTCTAAGAATAGATCAGAAGGTAACATGAATGAAGTTTGTACAGCAACAACTTGTACTGTGTTAGAATAAGAACAGCCTCTATAAAGCAGAAAACCAAGGCATGAATTTCACTACAGAACTGTTTGGGATATTCTTTAATACAAATAGCTACTTGATTTTAGCAACCTAGCTATATAATGTGCTAATTATCTGAGGATTTCCAGTTAATATATTTAAATCTGGTTTAAATTTTGAGTTTTTGCTTTAAAAACATCTACTGTTAGAAAGAAAATTTATCTTCTCAGTCCTTTGCCAGAAAATGAGAAGTTTTTGACTCATGGCTAATAAAACTTTTATTAATAATTAAAGAATGTTGATGATTAGAAACAGCCTACAGCTGCTATTAGAGATGAGACCTATCAGTCTCTGTTTCTTACTGAATCTGAGAACATGACATAGGTTATCAAGATGTTAAGAACTAGATCAAAAAAATGTTCCTGAAATAGGATTTAGGAATTCCAAATAGGATTTTGTGCTTAAATCCAAGGGTAGGACCCTGAAATCTCCCACTTAGCTTTTGTTTGACATTGAAAATGCTTCAACACTGTGTCTGGTGCAAATTTCTTGCTTTGCTTGCTTGCCTTTTTAACCTTAAAACCTGGTCGGTGTCTGAAAGATCTGACTGTGAGCATGCTCAAAGGCACCTCAGACTGGGGCAGAGCTCAGAAGCCACTGCTGCTTTCAGGTTCCATCCTATTTGCATCCAAACATGAAGCATTCATTTGCTGGAGTCCCCTTGTGTTCACTCCAGTCAGCATTCTCAGCATGTGCCAGGTACAGGGTGCGGCTCATGGCAAGCTCTACTGGTGACCATTACAAAACAGGAGAAAAAGAAGTGCCTTTTCTTTATAAAACAATAAATCTGCACCTGAGATTTACATAGCAGTTTAGCATTTACATGGGGTATCCATAAAATAGGGGGGTGGGTGAAGATGAAATGTCATTGTCCGCTGGGGGAATGCTTCTTCCACAGCTTGTAGCTCACAGCAGAACGCCTTGCCTGCAGCGGTAGGTGTGCTAAGCAGGAACAGCCTGTCTACACGGAAAAGAATTCAAGGTTTGTTGTGCATGTGTCTGCAAGAGTGAAATGGTTTGTAGTGTAATGGTTATGACATTCACCCAGGGTGAGGGAGAACAGGGATCTTGGCTATGCTTCACAGTCTGCTCATGGATTTTGCTACATGACTTTCGTGGGGACTCCTTGTTCAGAGAGTGCAGGATAGGAGTGCTTTTTCAGTAGTGTGGGATTTTCATTAGAGCAGATTATGCTGTAATTTTAAAATTTAATTTATTTTTGGCTTTTAAAGTCAGTCTTTTTTTATTTTTTTTTTATTATTTAAGTGAGGTTTACAGTAGCTCTCAGTGGTTTAACAGTTGGTCAGGTGCTTGTGAGCCAAATCAAATGCAGGAGTGAGAGTCGTCAAGTGAACAGGGACTGTTTGTCATTAGTTTGTTCATATTCATTTTGTAACTGGCTGATAAGCTATATTCAGATGCTTTCAAAGCCCCACTGGGACTGGAGTGACTGTTTCAATACTTAATAAATATAGAAGACAGAACCTGCCAATTCCCTGTTCTAGTGTTGCTACTTTATTTAGTAGATACATATTTGAGTTCCCCCTTTGAACTGGCATTTGCACTTCTCAGGCACTCTGAGACTCAGACACAAATTTCTGCAGATTTGCACAAATTTTGCCTATGATAAATTACAAATAACTTGCCACAAAGCCTAGTGTTACATAGCAGCCAACACTCTAGGGTAGCTTTATGAAGATAGGGAAAATGTAGACAAGAAAACTGTTCTACCAACACAGATGGACTCATTTTGATGGCCTGGTTTGGTAAAGTTGAATATAAACAGCTTTTTTTTTTAATAGTCAAAGGGTAACTGGAAGTGTTTGTGCACCATCATGGGAGAAAGAAGCCTGGAATGTGGGAGTGGGTGTTGCATTGGTCAACGTGAAACAGAGGGAAGATGACTAAAACCCTTCTTCATTCTCCTCCCTTGCTCAATTAAATCCAGTTTAGAGCAGTATGTTGCAACACATTGCACCAACAATTCAAGGGGTAAAAAGACCAACTGACTTATTTTACAGCTGAAGAACTCCTTTTTTAGAGTACCATAATAACTGCTTTTAGAAAAGAGTTGCCACAGGATCATCAACGAGCAGAGGGCATTAAGAACAGAGTTTTATATCTTGTCAAGCAGACAGCTCTTCCATCGGCAGGACACTTACAAGCTACACAACAGCACTGATCTATAGTCAACATAAACACTTTCTACATCAGCTCCATTACTCCCATTATGTCATCCACATCCAAGTGTTAACCCAGCTCCATCTTACTTCATGTCAGATAAGTTATTACTACAACTGTAGTACATCTCTACTGTTGGGTAGAGATATTGCTTATTAGCTCTAAGTGAACAAACTTGATCAAGAAACACAGTAGAAAACTGGACTTTTGGCTACAAAATGTTTTTATCAAAATGTTTCTGAATTCCACAGGGGTTATTTCTATTTGTCAAAGCAATTTAGTGCTCATTTTCTCCCACAAACAAAATTTCAGTTTCCATTTGGAAAAACTGGATTCAGAGATGGTGTAGGAATTCCTCAGGGGAGCCTTGGCATGTTTGTCTCATCATCCCATTTTCCCCTGTGACTGCGGTTACTCAGCCAACCTGAACCTGCTGTGAGGTGTCACCAGGGACTCCTGTACATGCTGGAGTAACTCATTGAGAGACAGAGTGATGCACATCCCACATAAAAGACTGAAGTGTACAGACCTTCAACAACCATGCCTGTAAAAGGCCTCAGCAGCTTTTCTGAATCTAAAGCCTGTTACTGGCCAAAGGATTTCCACTAAAAAATTATTGGATTTGGGTCTCAAGTTTTCATCTTTTCCTGAAATGTAATTAGAGGATCTAATTTCAGGAAGATAATTTTTGTCAAACGTTTCTGAAGAAACTCTTCCTCCAGCCAGTTTAGATGCATACTTGTTATCAAAGGCAGGCACGTTTTTGAGTAGAAGAGAAGCAGGCGTAACTGCAAGAGAAATAAAGGCAGGAGCTGAATGATGGACCCTGCCTATATGAATCTGTACTTCTGGTGTAGCTTCTACTGAGGGAGTTACATGTGTCCGTAATATGAGATCCACATCTTGCTACTCTTGAGGCAGCTTCAGCAAGAATATAAAAACCAGATGGACAAAGGTGCTAGTAGCCTAGTAATTCCTGCAGATGATCTTTCCATGTCAGGGAAGAAGCTTTCTGGCAGGAGAGTGTTAGAGGGATTTATGCTCTTCCCTCTTCAGAGCCTGTTTTGTGAAGGGAGGGTTTGAGGCTGCACAGCTGCCAGCCTAAAACCTTTCTAGATCTACTACTGGAAATTCACTTAAAATTAAACATCAGCAATGCTCCCCCCAAAGATTAAGAACAAAAAATGTCAAGTAGGAAACATTCAGGGTGAAGAAAGAATTGTGGTGCTTCTGATTAAAATAAAAATCAAACTCTCTCCCATCCCATCCTAGAATTTCAGAAAGCTTTCCAGAACACATCTGCCTCCAGTTTCCTCTTTGTTTATTCAGTCATCAATTATCAAGAGACTTTTTGTTTTGTCTCAATGAGCTGCACAATTTGAAGCAACTGTGGTATCTATGATGACTCTGCCTAAACCAAACACATATTCCTTCATGGCACAGAGAAACTGGATTGGATTAAAATAAAAATATCCAAAACCAACAGAATTTTCTCTCTAAGCTGTTCTGAGGGTTATTATAATGTCATTTTTCCCTGTGAAACAAATAATACACAGACTTCAAAAGCCCTGAGTGTTATTCTCAAAACAAAAAATAAATGAGATTAGACATCATGATTTATGATGCTTCCATTCCTTCTTTTTAAGAAAACGGGAATATGTTAGTAATTGAAGTCACATGAACTTGGGTTCTTTTGGCTCTTAAAATATTATGACATGCACTTGCCTAAAGAGCCCTCTAGGACAAATGTACAATGACAGCAATTGCACTTGCGCCTTGGAAGTGGCAGCTCCCTGGACATATTATTATCTCTGATTAAACCGGTGGATTAATGTCGGTTGTTACGCTCTCTGCTGATAGCAAGAAATTACAATGAAGCATCTGCCATTCATCTTCCCTTTCCAGCAGAGCTCTGTCAGTGACTGCTGTTATTGCTACATCGTGTAGCTACCAACCAGGAATACAAATAATTTATTCTACCCCTTAGCTTACTTTCACCTCCTGTCCTGGTTTCGCTGTGACAGAATCATAGAATCAGTTTTCTGTTCTGGAAAGCTGTGTTTCTGCAAGGAATACAATACGCAATTTCATGGGAACAAAGTGATAAGACACTTCGTTTTAGTTTTCAGCTAGCACTAGTTGAGTTAAACAGGTGCAAAAGCTGAGGGAAGCAAAAAATCAGGACAGTTGACCACAAGATGGCAAATGAAAGTTATTCTATACCATGAACGTCATGCTCACTATAACTTGGGGAGTTTGCTGGGGACGGCTCTCTCCTTTAGTGGCTGCCATCCCAAGAGGTACTCGCCCACTATTCTACTCTCGAGGCCTACTCCCC
This sequence comes from Mesitornis unicolor, assembly GCF_000695765.1. Lineage (NCBI taxonomy): Eukaryota > Metazoa > Chordata > Aves > Mesitornithiformes > Mesitornithidae > Mesitornis > Mesitornis unicolor. The sequence continues at coordinate 20,554 of NW_010164046.1, forward strand.
CACAATATTGTCTGAATATAACTCTGTGTACTTTATATAAATACTGTTATTAATACTGTTTTTTCTCATAATTATTTTATTAAATCTGTTTCTATTTCAAACCACAAGACTCCTTTTTTTCCCCGATTCTCCTCCCTGGGTGGAGAGGAGTCATCGAGTGGTAGAATAACTGCCTAAACCATGACACATCCTCACAGCTCCTTTCATAGGAGCAGTTGTGTGGTGATTTTCGTTGAATACTCGCAGAATGGCTGGATGTACTGGAAACTCTACTTGAGGTTTCCAAAGCAAAGCAAAATAATATCAGTTTAACAATTATTTTGTTGTCTGACAGTTACTGACCCGAGTCTGTAGATATAAAACACTGGAAACCAATAAGTAAAGTAATTAGGTTCCATTAGAAAATCTTTGCAGGGCAGTTAGATCTGAGGGAGGTAAAATTTCTGTCTTTTTCTTAGACAAGCAATGACCTGTCTCTTGACAAATACCTGTCTCAATGATCAAAGTGCCAGAGCACATTCTAGGACTTGACAAAGTACCCAGTCATGTACTTTAACCATAAATTTGTCTTCTTACTTAGTTATAAAGCTGAAATAAAGCTCATGGAATGAAAATGTACAGGCTTAAAGATGGTGTTCAAGATTTCATATAGTGTTTAGTAACAAAAATAACAAGAAAAAAAATACTTGTATCTGTATGGGCTATCTTTACATACTGTTATCTAACTGGCTGAAAGACACTGAAGGTAAGCATGTCTTCTTCTGTAAGCACAGATATTTTTCTTATTATGATAATGTTATACAATTTTGATGTCAGTTTATTACGCTATTTTCAGATGGAGAAGCCAATTCTATGCTACTAGTCCTTGCTTTCTTCTAAGAAATATCTACTAATGCAGTATATGACACCAGTATTTCTGAGTTCCATTCATTAGCACACTCTGTTATAAAACAAAAAGATATTACAATATTAATTTATTAATTTATGTCTTGTAGATACATGAATAAAATGCAAAGATGTAATAACCTTATGTCAATAAACAAAGCTCTGGAATATTATTAATTTGACTGAATTAGGTGTTAAATTAAATTTGCCCTGTGTTAATCTATACATTCAGAGTGAAATCCTGACCTAGAGTTAGAAAACATTTTAGTTTAAGTTTCAGAAAGGATAGTATTTCACATTGGATTAAATCACCTTTGCCATTTCCCATAACCCTGTCCTCATTTAAGAGTATAAGACAAATGCCTGATAAATTTTTGAGTTGCATTCACAAATTGATGGCACACGTACTGGAAACAGGCAAACAACATCCTGGAAAACGCACACTTACAACCTGTCATAAATTACAATTTATCTACATCCTCTGCATCCTCAGTTTAAACCTGAACTAAGCTGAATGGTCCTGAGGGCAAGGTACAGAAATCCATGCAGTGGAGCAGCTGTTGGATTGAAGTTGCAACTGATGTTGACTCTGGCAAGGTTCACAGAAACCAGTAGCACAAGAGCAGACTGGTGGAATTAAACAGCCACTGCTGAGGTTGCAATGTCTGCACTGTGTATGCTTTGGAGGATTTGGCTTGGACTATTTCTAATCTATTTCCATGGACTAAATGGAGGTGCTCCCACAGGATATGGCTTGCTCTGTTTCATGTGAAAGTAATACAGTTTGTCTTCTTCATAATGCAAACCAAAGTTTGCAGTAACTTGGGATGGCATCTCAAAAACACACTCCTGATCTGACCTAAAACACTAATGTAGATATACTCTTTACAAGAAGAGGCTATAGAGTACTCTCCTTAAAAATTTTACCATGGGATGAAATGTGTGTTTAAAATGGTATGAAAATCAAAACTGTATTTCACATATTAATGGCTGTATTTAGTCTTCACAACCAAAGATTTCATGATGTAGTCAAATTTTCTTTCCATGGGACAATGTGATCATCAGCTTGATCTGGACCTCTTAAGCACTTGAAAATCTTTTATAATGCTTTCAATTTACTTTATTCAACTAAATTCAGGAGCTATTAAGATGTCAGGAAAAGTCTTGCAGCTGTCAGAGGGTGTGTGAGAGAGAAATTAAGACTTCACAAATTCAATGAGGAAAAGAATTCAATTAATAAAAACAATTTGCTATCTACATTACTAGAAATATGCTGAAAATTTAAAAATTGCTCTTATATAAAAAAACAATAAATTATCTTACAGATGAGGTTCATTAGTCTGATTTTCTATTATCTCCCATACTGTAAAGTTTAGAGCTTCGAACACCATGAAAAACAATGCCTGTACTCCAGGAGTAAGATTATTCTCCTCCATCTGCTTGCATCCACACTTCATCTTCCTTAGCAGTCAACAGGGAGAAGCAGGCACTCACTGACCTGGGTTCTTTGGACCAGTTTTAGGCACCTATTTTGCAATGAGTTGTCTTAAGGAATTACCTCTTTCTCATTCTTTTCAACCACGAAAAGGCTGTAGACCTAAAAAAAAATGTTTTTTTGCAGATGTTTACAGATATTCTGTCTGATGAATTGTGTCCCATATATCTTCAGCATTGTTTCATCTACAGAGTGAGAGGAATGCCCTATAAGGGAAATTCAGTAGGAGCACTCTCTGAATTTTTCTGTAAGAAATGCTGGATTCTCTTGACATGGCTATTTGAGCTTCAGAAATTCTGTTTCTCTTTGCTAAATTGAGTTCCTATAATTTACTACCAATATTCATAGTCACACTCCATGATTTCATAAGCCCAGAGCCTCAAGTATTTGAATCTGATCAGGGCTTGAGCATGCAGTGCTAGACACTGTGACCAACCCTGGCATGGGAACGTATTTCAGCCTACGCATTTTTTTGCTTCAGTGAGAATAAGTAGTTTGGTGATCAAGGGATGATCTGTGAGATCAACTTAATGCTTTAAGAAGTATGAGACGTACAAGAAAGCAACAGATTATCATTAGAAATGATAACTTATTATAAAAAAAAAAAGGAAAAGTAAGCTAAAGTCATCAAGGAAAGTTAGCTACCCAGCTAGCAAGGCCAAAGAACAGCAAGTATTTGATTTTGTGGGCTTTTATTTTTTATACTAAAGGTGAAAAAAATCCTACAAATAATATATTCCCAATTCTCAGTAAGAATGGTAAAATTTTTAACAACATTTCAGACAACAGCAAAAATGTTTCACTCCAGAATAAATGAGAGATCCTCTACAACACAGAGCAGAGAAGAATATAGGATAATGCATTCTTAAGCTGACAAGTTTATGAACATTTACAGCCAGGAACTGAGTGCTTGAAAGCAGAGGAATTCCATGGCTTTTTCAGACACAAATCACTCTTACTAAGGGTAGCTGCAAAGTAATCTATAGGAAATTGCACAGACTATGAAATTGCAAGGTATCACCACGTAATAATTGAAGAAACATAGATTAATTGCTACAGATGAGCTCAAACCACAAAATATAAATCTGAACTGTTTAAATCTAATTTTGGAAATTTTACATCTAGAGAATTTACACTTCTGCTATCATGAAGGGATGCCTGGCTGTAAAACTGGATAAGTGTTTTCTTCTCCAATTTGGTCTCATTAATAGATCTAATAACTGCTCCTTTCCTCCACTTCCCATTTTTTGAGAGTGTTATTACAGCAGTATGGTTAGTCACAGCAATTTTCTGTACAGCAAGTACTTTGGGTGAACACATCCCACTCATAACAGTTTGGACAATGAAGATGGGAAATTATGTGAATGCAGTCCATGTTTAGGCACGAGGTTAGGCACGAGGAAAAAATCAAACTGTGAGGCAGCAGACTGAATAGGCATTTGAAATCTTTTTTCCAACAGGGGATCAGCAATAACTCATGTGACAAATACCATGAAATAAGATATGAGATCATCTTCAGTAAATCAATCAAGCAACTGTTTCTCTGCTTTATCTAAGAAGTGCCGAGTTTAAAAAAAAATAAAAATAGGAAAAGTCTGGGAAACAAAACTCAGGGTTGTCCTTACATGTGTGTGCTGCCCAGGAGTGTAAGTCTTAGGCCTGTTTGTTCTGTGGCTCCTCCTGGAGCCATACCCAGCACTTTTCCTAGTGCAGGGTCGATAGGTGGAACAGAGAGTGCCTGACATCAACCTCTGTTGCCTTTAGTTTGTTAGATAAGAAAAAAGTTGGGTGCTGTGGGTTTTAACTACTTAGGGCAATGAAAGTGCAGAAATCAAAGTTTAAACTTTCACTAGCGTATTACATAAATGGGCAGCAAAATGTAATCCTGTCTGCAGCATGCTTTGGACAAAAAGGGGTGTACTTCTTGGCTTTGCACTGCACTAATTTTGCTAGTATTTGTAGCTAGGCTTCAAGTGCAAATGCTGGATAGGACTTACAAATGTGTGTTTTTTCTAAATGTGATATGTGGTGAGATTCTCAGCTAAGTCAAAAGGCCTTTTTGATAGAAAGAGAAGTGGAAGAGTCAGGGGTCTGGGATATTTTTAGTTGGGGGAGGAAGGGCTTTTTAATAATCTCTTGAGCTTTGGTATCTCAACTGGATCCTGTGGTCTCAGTGAGTGGCTTATGTAGATGTAGGCAACACAGCAGCTCTCTGTTCTTGAGAAAGCCATCATGCTGTGTTTACATCCTATAGATAGTGTCAAATCCTCATTATTGCATTCTCTTCAAGCTCCTTGACACCTCCACCTCTTTCTTGCACCAAACTCAGACATAACATAAAACTGTATATGTTTTGAGTTAATGTTTAAGCAATAGAAAAAACCCACCAGAAATAACATTTAGAAAAGTATTTTATATGTTGACTCAAAATGCCAAGGCCAATTTTATCTCCTTCAGCACCCTTGTGAAAGGGGGAACACTGCAAGACAACTGTTTTCAGTCCAACCTGATCTACAGAACACAACAGGATAAACAGGTGGTCACTGTCACTCAGCTACCAGGATATATAATTACCTAAAATAGTAATTAAATCAAAACTATTGCAATAATAAGATGGTATTAGAGAACTGCTCTTTAAAACATACTAAGGGCATCAGAATCTTCAATTTATTTTATCTTCTTTTAAATAGTTTTTTAACCAAATTAATCAAATAGTCATTAGACTAGAAGATGGATTTGCTATTTACACTCTTTGTGGTTTTGAGCACAAATCTCACGATAATAAAGACAAAGGGTTCCTACTTCTTCAGCATTAAACCGTAACATAGTGATGAAGTGGCACAATGGAGCACGTACATTGTAAACTCCTTGACAGAGGAGTCTCTATTGTGCCCTCGTGCCCATCAGTTTGCCACTTTCTGTCTCCAAGCTACACTCAAGTGTAGGCAGTCTGGCATCTTGACTGGGTCTGTCCAGATAATGCACAGGGCGATGCACCAACTCTGTACCACTACAGTGAACAAATCACGAGCATTCTTGGAGAAAACAGGTGAGATATAGAAAATAATGCATTTCAGGAAGAGAGAGTCAACTGGGGGAGGAGGTCTTAAGTAACATGAAGGAGCAATAAGACTCCATTTTGATGGTGTTAAGGTCATAGAGATACCACTTTTTTAATGCATTTGCAAGCAAAGTTGCAAGATCTGGAGTAAGGTCTTATTTTTAAATTGTGTTAATATACTGGAATGATATTTTAGAAAAATAAAAAAAAGAAAAGAAAAAGTATTAGATGTTATTTGAAAATCTCTACCTTTTATCTACTCATTTGGGTAGAAGAACTACAGTTCCAGAAATCTTATTTACATAGAATCATGTTCTCATCAGAATAAATTGTTGGTAGAAAGATTTTTCACTGCCAGTTACATTATAAAATATAAATGAAAAGCTTATAGTGTGGGCTTATACATTTAGATCTGAATTTATCTACACTAACAAGATATCAAAAAGATACATAGTACTTATCTTTCTGTATGCATTCACAGCACTGCTTTACAGTGGAAAAAACCCCACTTCCCTTCATACTGTGTTGCAAGCTGCTCATGGAATAGAAACCTATCTTTTTGGAGCAGACATCCTAAGCCTCCCCCTTCCCACTGCTATGAAGTTCTGAGTAATCCTGATGGGCAGCATAGCGATGAGTGTAGATTTCTTGATAGTCACTGTAGATTTTAGACCTTTTTCCCATAAACATATTGCTTAGTTTTACAAAGATGAACTCACATGCTTATTGTCATGTTATTTGCACAGATAGAATACTTAGTCTGGATAAGGTCAAGTGCATGTGTAAGTCTTCGAATGACTGGGATATAAATAGTCCATATATTTGGCTATTTAGAACACTGTTGCTCATGCAAGCCTATCACTTTCAGTAGAAATTTTGCACGTGCAAGAGATATAGGGTCGCATTTCAACTGATGTCAGCGAGGGCTCCAGAAAGCTTTGCAAATCTGCGAAGCCTGACCAGTGCAGACCCATTTGACTAGCTGCCTCATTTCTTTTTCTCCCTCTGCTGCAGGACAAATTGACACATTTAACTATTCTTCAATATTTATTTTTCCCAGTAAATTACATGGTTATTTACCTGATAACGTTTTTTTAAAGCAAATTTTAATAGTTTTTTTTTTTGCCCAGTGAAGGTGAGTTCAACAGTTATGTAAGGCAGAGGCCAGCCAGCTAGAGCCTCGCCAGTACCCCTCAGTCCTGGCTTTCAACACAGTTGTTATTCCAGTATTCCAGAGTATTCTCTCTCTCTTAAGCTGCAGCTGCCAAGTCTGTTCAAATGTGTGGTGGTTTTCTGCTGCAGGCAAAGAGCCACCAAGACTGAAGCTGGATCCATGAAACTCATTTTATGGCTAAATGCCGATTCCTTTAACCATAAGTCTCCATAGGTAATAAATGGAGGAAGTGTGCCACAAAGCAGTTTTTTTGGGGGGATGGGGGAGGTAGGCACCTCTCTGTGCTGAAGTATGAAAAAGTTTGTTGCCCCAGAGCAACAAAGTTAAGTTCTAGTAGTCTGGGGAAGGAGAAAAAAAGGTGCCACCCCCCACCTTTTTTTTTTGATTGCTTTTTTCTTGGATGAATTTTAAATGGCTATTTGTGAGGAACCTACTTTTATTTCAAACAAGGATTCATCTGTCTCCTTTTGCAAGGATTAAGTTCTACACCAAAAGAGAAACAAAACTCACCCACATTATTTCTGTCTGTGTGGAATTTACAATAATTAAAAGAAATCACCTTAGCCATTTGCCATGGGGCAACTGGAAGGCTTGTGTTTTCATCTTAATAACTACCTCCTTAAGGAGAGCAATTCGCATTTCTCCTGGAAAAATTTCTGCAGACAGCAGAATTGGCCAGCATGAGATATGACCTCTTCAAAATCTACCCAGCCTTTCAGTAAGGAGTAAAGACCAAATCTATTGGTGGAGAACTGGTTACTAGGGTAACAAACTAAACAATTTGCTTTTATCATCCATACTCCTTACTCCACTGTCATCAGTAAGATTGAACAGATAAAAACTGATTGGATCACTTGATTTTGTATATGTTAAGATGAGTACAGCTGCGTAATTTCTACACAGCAAATATAAGGACAACTTTATCCATTCTGTGTAAACTGGTATTTATACACTGGAGTTGCTTTTCTAGTTGGCAGACATTTTTCCTTCTGTACTAATCCTAGCGCCTGATATAAAAAATGTTATTTTTCCAGGATAAATTCCTAAAGGTCAGTGCTCTGCCATGTAGAGGTTGTTGAGTTAGGTAGTTAAGATGTGAGAACTGGTTAAGTTGCCTTAACTTCGGACTCTTCCAAGCTAGTACACAATTCTTCCCAGCAGAGTTAATTAGCTTAGGCATCCAACCAGCAATTTTCACAGCAAACTAACCCAATTATCTCCGCGTGATACAGCATTGTGTCATGTCTGAGCCCAGAGTACGTCTGTCTACATATGGGAAAAATTAACCACAGGTTGTGCCATTGAAAGTAGCAGTGGATGCTCTTGGGAGAGAGATCCTTCTGTCCTTCATAATATGAATATCTGGACTAATAACCACATAGTGAGTACCTTGCTATATACTCAATTTTTATGCCAACTATCTTTTTTTAAAGTCAAAATCACTATAACTAAAGGGCACGAGGAGCCCAGGGTTCTACCTTCCAGAATGTAGCATAAAGCAAAAGGTTTTTGACATCCAGTTCAGCATTATCTCACAATTTTGTCACGGTCAAGTGCCCTCACTAACTTGATAACAGCTCTAATTTAAGCAGAACAGTGCAGATTTTCTACTGTGCACTGGAAATACTGTTGAGCCACCGGTGGCTCTGGGAGATTTGGAGATTCAAGAGAAACCTCTGAAACATGCTTTTATCGACTGTGTGGTATTTTTATGACCTGCATTACTATAGCACTTCAGCTTCTCATTGTACTTGAAATTTATTCTTCTTGTTTCTAAGAAGAGAGGAAGCACTTCTCTTCCCATTTTTCAAAGGACAATGGATGTGCAGGGATGTTTAAAGCCTTAGCCAATGCCAGGCTCAAGAAATCTGTGGTCAATTTAGGATCTGAACACCGGTCTTCAAAAGGCTAAGGTGGGCCACTGACCGACTTTCTTCTGTGACAGTTACAGAAGTTGTATTGCTCTAACTACTATAACACACAGAAGTGTAAAGAAAAAAGCACAATATAAAGCATATGAGGGAGAACATCATTTTCTCTAAGAACTTTAGTACACATTATTACACTGATAGTAAGCATATCCTGGGCAGAGCACATAGTTATTATCTATTATATCCTCAGGAAGCACTGCTAAGTGACCATTTAATTTAGCTGATCAAGTTATTTTTCACACTTGGATTATAAATATCCATCACTCCACTGCTGAAAGGTGAGGCATCAAACTAATTCTTTTGCTCTCAACCTGAGGGTTGAGTGATACCTAGTCAGTCCATTGAAAAGTTACATACTTTCACTACAGCCACTGTAAGCGTTCAGGCATTTCTTTATCTATTGTTTCCAATTTTCTAGCAGGAAGATAGGAATATAATAAGATTTTCACTGCAAACCTCTCCTTCTCAACTTCTGTAAAAAAAAACCTCATCCACATAATCCATGTTACCTCAAGGAAAGTGGACTCACAGTAGCAAGCCTAGCATTGCTCCTAATAACTTTTAGATTTGAAGCTAAGTAGACCCACTAGTATAACCTAGATATGGACCTTTTCTGACAAAAAGGCTGTTACCATTTTAGAGTACTGCTTGATAATGTACAGTTTCAAGTATGAACTGGTCTTGTGACAAAGACCCCTGAAGAAATACAGCCTATATTCCAGATGTCCGTGTTTCTTTTCTTACTAAGTAATTATCCTCTTGCAGTTGCTGAGACTTGCCCTTTAGATTTCTGTCAGCACTCTGTCCCTGATACAGTAAATGACAGCACGACTGTTTCAGCATATTTCAAAGACTGTGAAGACAGAAAGATGTCCCTTTCCGAAGGCATGTTTTACTTTGTTCACTAGTTGCACCCACAGGTGTTACAGTGTTAGCTTTGCATTGATCGGTAACAAACATTGTCTTTCATTCTCTTGGAAATTCAATTCCCTTTTAAAATCTGAAATTGAACACTACATCACATATTCAGCACAAAGTCTTTTAAGTTGCGTGATTTCTGACTGCTGCGCTTCTGTACAGAGTTTGGTATGAAAGGAGAGATATCAGAATGGACACCTCCTGACTTTATAGCACTACCAGAACCACATACATTTCTGTGATAAATCAAGACAGTGGAGATGGTAGTCTGCAGTAGCTGCTCTCAGAGCAACCATATCATGCTGGTTTCTACTTCCCATACCTCTTACAGAGACAGTTGTGGACTACCGACTTGCACTTAGAATAACCTCAGCTCTGAACATGATTTGGGATACCTTGGAGTGAAATGTAATACCCTATATTATATATGACACTACAGTCCTTAATTTGTTAGAGGCACTGAAGAATAATAATAGCAGGTGAAATATTTTAAATACAAGAGGTGTAACCTCTGAGAGCCAGTCACACCTTTGGCATGACCCCTTGGAGTAATTTTTACATTCCTAACAGTTTCCTTTCAAAGCACAGCATATGTTCTCATTCTTGCACATGCGTACACTACAAGACATAGATAAGAATATATGTAATGGAAACAAGATCTTGTCCTGCTCACTGCTCCTAAAGAGTCATTTACATTAAGGATGATGCCAGACTCCCAATTTTAGACTGGCTTGTTATAAAAATGGCAAACAAAATGATGAACCAACCTGTGCAGAAAGAATTTCATTGCCAGGTCATATTTTTTTTCTCAACTAACCCTCCCTACCCATACATTTTTTTGGCTAATGCAGAATAGCATTTACATGGATATAACTTCCTTAGAACTACAGTATTATGAACTCAATGGCATTTAGGCTGTAGATTATAATTGGCATGATAAAAGATCACAAGTGTATCTTTTCTGTCAGCTTGTTCCATTAAGAACCTCTACTCATGGATCACTGATGTAACAGATCATTACAGCCCATTGTGTCAGTTCATCTGCTGGGATCTGTGCACTATAAGCATGACAGATTTCCTCTGCAGCAATTATAGTCTATTGTCACAATAGGATTTAATGAATATAAACAACAAACCACATAATCTGTTATTACAGAACACAGCTATGCACCCAGACAGGAATTAAGTTCCTAGACGTTGCCAGTTGCAGTTCTAAAAATTGTGGCTATTTCAGTCTTTGTGTTATTAGATGCAATGCTCTAATTTACACCAACATTGGCAGGTGAAAGGTCTTGAGCATTTAAAGTCTAATCCTGCAAATCTTCCATGATTTCATTTTTTCTGAGTAAACCTTATCTTTGACGTTTTCAGATGCTTACTCTCTGTCTTTCACTGTGATGCTAAAAATGCTGTTAATGTTTCAGTACTAGCATTGAAGATGAAACAAACAAATACAACAAGCTTGGTCACAGAAATTAATGAAACATAGCAGAACATTTCTGTGTGGTTGCCAAAGAATAGACACTTATGCTTAATATTACTTGTTACAAATGATGAGCAAAGTGATATGCATGTGCAAATCTGTAAAATCACAGTGATTCAAACTTTGCTGATTGGTGCAGCTGAAGGTTTGATATATTTTGATATATATAATTTGATATATATTTCTGAAATTAATACTCTTTAATGTGTTAAGCACATAAATGGTTCTTTACATTAAAAGTGTGCAGTCTACAAAGGTTCACATTTTTCCCAGGCTTATTTTAAAACTCTGTCTTGATTTCTGAGTTTTTCAGCTTTTGAATACGAGTTCTGGACTTGAGTACTTCAGAGATTACAATTACAGTGCTGGTACAGCTATATTTTAATTTATGTAGATAGGTACTACTGGAATATATATAATATATATATTGTTTAAGTAATTGAAAACTCAGAATAAAGAAAATAAAGTATAAATCAATGACTACTACCTGTGGATGAGCTACCTAAATGCCACTGTGAATCACCACAGCCATTATCATGTACTTTTGAGAAGAAAACCCCGGTTAAACATAATTCCGTATATTTGTATCAAAAGGGGAAAATACTCTTACCCTTACCTAGCATGCGAACACATTTGGCATTCTGGTCAGGACTGTCAAATGAGATTTTTCCGCACCTCTGGAAAAAAAAAAAGGTATATATTTAGTTAAAGAATCTATGATAATATCCCTGTCCTTGTCTTCTAATGCCTATGTTTGGCACTAGAGATGTGCAGAAAATGCGTTGTTAAAAATGTCAAAATCAAAATATTTTCAAGTAGTCAAAGAGTGAGGAAGAATGGACATTGTTAATGTGGGTCAACACTTTATTCCAGGTTGTTCACCCATAAAAAATTAAAGGAACACTTATTAGCTATGTATCTATGGCTAGGGCAACTGCCTGATCCATGCTACTGTTTGTTAGCCTCAGACCCAATTATATGGAAGGCCTCATTTACCACTGGTAGACATTGCGGCCCTCTCTGGTATACTGATCTAGTTGTCACACGGCTGCACCCTAAACAAGATCTGCAACAAGATCCAATTGGAAAGTAAACAAACAGCAATGCTGATTCAATAATTTGTATCTCTGTAAAACAAACATTTAAAAAGACACACAATTATTAAGGAAAACTGTCACTTCACAAAATTTGAACTCTCTATAACACCTATGAGTAAAATAGGGGTTTTGTAATGAGCAAATAATTTGTTTCTATGCTAACATATTTTGTTTATGAAAAATAATATTCACATGTACAGATATGTTACGAGGGCTGATGTTCTGTCCCCATACAAACGCAGTGAACCAGAATTCAAAAGTGTTGGGCTGTTCTCAAAGGTAAGACATCATTTTTGAGTCCTTTATGGAGACAGGCATGTCAGTTTAGCTGCCAGGAGAAATGTAATTGGTGTGGCTCATGGGTATGTTCCAGCTCTGATTAAAGTCAGACAGTGTATGTATCCCACTCACTTTGGTAATGTTTGCTTCAGGTGCTCCAAAAAAGATTCAATCGTGTGTCACTGCACTCAAAGCTCATGATAAGGCCCAAATGATGGCCTCATATTTTGCAGGTAAGTGGTCTGAACTTTCTTATCTACATATTTATGTGTTTGCTCTCTATGACCAAATGAGAATAAAAGCTGGTTCAAGTCTGGAAAAATCAGAGAGCTACGCACTTCCCTTCCTCTCCCTTTCTCTCTCTTATGCAGTTTGCTCTTTCCAACACCTATGACTTTCTCTCTTGTATAAGACTGTGGTTAGTACTTTTTTTTGTTGTTTGTTTTGGTTTGGGTTGGGTTTTTTAAATAAAAGGTGACATTTGCAGCACATATTAAAACTTACAAAGAATCAGGTAAGTAAAAAACCCCAGAGCTTCAAAGAAGATGAAACACAGCAACAGTTTCATAAGTGAACAACACATTTGGAACTCACTATTTTTAAAAGAGCCTTCACCTCCCTCACACTGAAGTAAACACAAACAAACAAACAAAAGCCCATCTCCCACACAGAATATTTTCATATATCAGTACATCTAAAATGAGCAAACAGATGCCTGTACTAACCTTCCTAGGTGGGAGCACATACTACTGAAAGGTTGCAAAAGAAAAACAGCACCCAGCATTTCAAAGTTAACTTTATGAATGCTCTTATACCAGCTCCCTGTCAGGAGACACAGAAATTTGCTATTTGTTCTTCTAGGAAGAATGTTAAGATATGGTTATCTTTTCCAGAAATCTCCCAGCTTCTTCTTCATGACCATAAGCATATGTAGACAAATGCAGATTTAAAAAAACACATCAAAATTCACTGTCCTCCTCACCCCTGAATTTATGTTCCTTTGTGAAAACCCTTGGTAATTTTTGATTTAGTAGCTCAGATGTATTGTGTGTTCCAGACATATTCATATAAACATCACATTTCAGTCTGGCAAATGATGTCTTAGAGTATCTAACAATACTTCACCAGTCCTAGTGTTACGAAACTGGGAAAACAGCTAATGTTCCCCAGAGTCCACTAACATCCCACAGGACCTATTATGATGATGGATGAACTTTGAAGACTTTGCAAGTAAGATCCAGAAAACTGTACACAAGTTCATAGGCTTATCTGAATTCTCTTAACCCCTGTAACCCACAGAACTGGCTGAAAATCATGCTACAACAGTCAGCCTAGGAGATTTTTCACTACTACCGCTGTGGCTGGAAATACCAGAAGAAAAAGCTTCTGCAGCAATTTAATTTCTGATGCCAGTAAAAGTTCATAGCTACACATCAATGGGATGAAAAATAAGCTGTCACCAAACTGCTCAGAGCATCTAAAAAAGACTTACTTAGATCCGGAATGTGTAAAGTGGCACAGAAATGCAACAGGGACTGGCTTTCACTCATCCAAAAAATAGATTTGTTTGGGAATTTTTGCTGCTAGTAACTGTTTTCCATGAACAAAAAGTAAGGGCTGACTTCAGGATTTTATCTTTAGGATTAAACTGAGACATTGCCACCACTGCTATGAATTCCTGCCAGGGCCGGATAAGCTTCTCCTGTCCTTTTCCTGGCCCAGCTTGCTTTCCTTTCTGGTTTGGGTTTGTTCCGCTTGCTTGGATATCAGGGCTGGTACTGAAAGACAAGACCAAAAGTCTCTCCAGTCCCTATCCATTTCCAAAGTAGTCCCAAAGCAGCTGCTCGTTCTCTCCTGAAAGTTTCTAAGTTGGCTGCAGAGTCAGTAGGGCAAAGAGCAGAAATAGGAATTTGACGTCAGATGCTGGTTATTCTACTTTTTAATTTCAACCAGTGAGAAAGCAGAGAGAGGAGGAAGAATAGCCCTGGCCTTATCTGCTGTACATATGCAGACCTACTGTAGATCACCATACATGTCTGTTAGAGAAGCTGAGGGAGAAACATGACATCTCTTTTAAAGACTGGCTGATTAGCCTCTAGAAGCTGACGATAGCTGTATTTGTAGAAGTCAGGTCTGGAAGAAGACAGCTATTTTATTTTCCCATTCTAGAGGAGTAAGAATGTGGGTGATTTCAACCTTACAGACATCTGCTGGAAGT
>NW_010164047.1:0-10522 GCF_000695765.1 Mesitornis unicolor
CGTGCGTGTCTGCCGGCGTTTCCTTATTTATTTATGTTTGCAGCATAGGTGGTATTTCCCCGTTAAGAGTTTACCCATTGAAGTTTTATTTGACTTTCTAAAGCAGCAACAACAGAAATCCGTGAAGTTAAAAAGCCAAACGTGTTAATTGTTAACTAAATATAGAAGAGGAGGGCTTGAAAGCTGCTCTGGGTGGGTTGATCAGGCAGCGTATGAGTGAAAAGGAAAAAGGAAAATTGTCAGCCCTCGGAAGCCATTTGCCGGTCGAAACGATCGCACCTGTCCTGGCGAGTGGCAGGGGGCCCCGAGAACCCCAGAAACCTTGTTTGCACTCCGGGGATCCAGGCGGTGGAAGGAGAAATGCAGATTAAAAATGCTGTCATAAATACCAGCTCTGACTCAGGAGGGCGAGTGAGACTTTTTTTTCTACAGTATACACGTGTTCCTTTTGTTATTTTAGCTTAACACAAAATTCATACATTCAAACTGAGCCATCTGCTAGTTATAGTAATATATTTAGCTTTTATTTACAAAACAGTCTGTTGTAAATACATGTTTGCGTAATTGATAGATTATGGATCTTTTTATAAAACTATTTGTTTTCCTTTTACAGTTCAGTACTACTTGTGTGTTGAGGCAGTTTCCTAGATTTTCTGGTTCCTGTTTTCCCAGCTCCAACTTCTGAATTAACATTTGAGGGGGGAAAAAACCCAACCGAAGTAAAGAGTTTATTCTGTATAGTAAATTTCTGTAGTAAGAAGGTAATTTTCAAGAGACTTGATCATAATCAGTGCTATTGCATTAGTTAGCAGTATTGTCTTACAATGAGAGTGTTATCTCTCTCACTTTGGATTGTAAATAATATATTTGAATGTATAGTCTTTTTTAAAGTGAAGAAGCTGGACTAAGTCACTGGAAGGTATAGCCCTTCATAACAACAGAAGTTTTGTGAAACTGGCTATGCCTACTTCATTCCTTGCCAGATTTTTTAGTTTGTTGTTTGGTTGGTTGTTTTTTTCCTACTAACTGGCTCAAAATCGCCCCTCATATTAGTCCCAGGACCCTTAAATTAGTCTCAGCCATCCTTCAGTTTGTTTGAATTGGTGACCTTCGGATGAGCTGGTGTGTTCCATTGTTACTTGCTAATGATGGAATAATCTAGTCCTGACATAGCAGTTGTGAAATCGAGGGTGCTGCTGCTGCATGGTCCCGAGGAAATTTAAATGTCCTATGGCTCCATGTTGGAAGAAGGAGGATTTCGCTGTGGTTTGCATTGGCTTTTAACTGTGTGGACTCTGATGTTCAGAGCTGAAAGGGCTCAAACCAAAGTCTTGTCAGAGTCTATGGAAAATCTCCCATTGATTTTTAGTGGTTTTGGATCAAGTCTTGCATGAGCTAGTGTTGAGCACATCATGGCCACTCCAATTGTTCAGTGCTTTTGAAATTCTTTGCATATCCAAGTTATTACGTAAAGTCAGATTTATTGTGCTGTCTCCTTCCACTGTGTGGGAAAGTTCTTTTGCCGAGTAGAAAGTGATGGTGGTGTTTTTGTTCACTCTTCTATATGCTACAGCATTAATGTTATTTTCTGACAATTTCCTGTTATGTAGGACAGTGTGTATGCATTTTCCAAATTCCCTTAAAATGGGGGATTGTTGAAAAAGTTAATCTGCTTTTGCTGAAGACTGCTTACCCTGCCAACAGGTTTCTTAAGGTATTTTTCAGAGAGTTTAGAGTAGTGGGACATCTGAAGTCATAAGATGCACTTTCTCTGATGTGCATATTTTACTTCCCTTGTTCAGTGTATGGTGGTTTGCTGTTTCTGTTTTGTCTTCTTGTTTTGTTGGTTTTTTTTTTTAAGGTGAAGGGGAGAAAGTTGTTAGTGATAACAGATTCTGGTGTTCCATAAGGAAGTTTGCAGAATAACACATACCTGTGGTAGGCACATATCCTCTCCTGGCTTCCCTGTTGTTGATGATGAGCAGGATTTTTCCTCTTGGCTATATGTAAAAACCCAGCCAAGAGAAAAGTAGGGAGGAGAAGGATTACTCAACTTAAATCTTGTAAGTTTGTCAGAGTTTATTGTCTAGTGTAGCCTGTCTTGAAATTTGATTCTCTTTGGAAGGGAATCAGGAGATGAAACCTTAAAAAAAAAAAGGCACCTGATTTGAGGCAGGACATCCTCCAGCAAGAATCTCATTTGCTACCGGAAGGGTGAGACCAAGAATTTTGGCTCCTTGAAAAAGGAAATTCTGGAGCTTATTATCTCTCCCCCATTGTATTCTGGTTTACTGATTTGGGGTTTGCTTATTACTAAAAGTTGAAGAAGGCAAAAGAGGCATGCATATGGAAGAAGCTCAGGTAAATAGCCTGAGATAAGGGAAGGAGGGAGAAGGAAGGCAGCACAATTTCTGTGAGCTCTTGTGGCTGGAATTTCCTTCCAGGACTTGGGAAGTGTGAATTCTTCCAGCCGAACTAATTTGATCTTTAGTAGGAGACGGCTGTCATGGCAGAGGGCAGAACTGTACTGCAGAGTGCGGGGTAGCAATGCAGAACTGCGCATTTCCTGTCTTGTCCTTTTGCGTGCTGGATTTTCAAAGCACAGGAGCATCTGGAGAAAGGGAGGAGATAGATGCCGCTGGGGCACTGTCCACCTACCTGCAAGGACCCTTGCAGCACATCCGTGCCAGGGGTTTCTAGAGAGATGGTCAGGATCTAAATTAATGAATTTTCTGTCAGCCAAAGTCTGAGAACTGATTAAGAAAGATTTTATTAGTATTTCCACAGTTTGTTTTCTCCTGTCCAAATGTTGGATGGTGGCATGTGCAGTCCTAGATTGTCTCCTGCGTGGCCCTATTCAAATAAGTAAATGCCATTCAGAAACTCGTCAGGTTTAGAAAAGCAGAATTCCGCTAAGTCATGAAGGTGCTCTCCTTCTTCTGACTGCTCAACTCAAGTAGGGCCTCTGAGTGGTTGGGGAGGTCTGTACTGGAAAATGCAGTATGGGTATGTTAGTCTGGGGATCTGCTTGGGTTCCTTTATCCCAGCAGAGAAGTTAGTAGAATAATTATGGTGGCCATTAGTGTGGCAGTACTGTTTCTGATGCTTTTTAAACTTGTCGTCATCCAGTGCAGAAATGCTCTGTCTTCTCAGGGATGAGCTAGGATTTTACATATTTTACAGGGGTAAACTAAACAAGTAATGCATGTATTACAAAACATTTGTTATGAAAATCAAGAGCAGACTATAAATAAACTTAATTTCTGTGTAAAGATTAAAGAATTGTATTTCTTCAGTTCTCTGTTATATATCGGTTGTATGTGGTCCAAGAGGACATTTTGAATAAAGTAACTGAATCTTGCATAAGTTGTTTCTCTCATTTAATTCGCAACACATGAATGAGATCGTTTCCATTACTCATCACCACTACTTCGCTTTGAACATGGTTGTGGTAGGGGGACAATGCAAGTAAAAAGATTGGTTGAAAAAGTTGATTCTGTTGTTAACCTTTTCAGTTTATGGTCACACTGCCAAAGTGCATGTAACAGCCTGCAGCTAGACAGGTTGAAATTGTAAGCAAATAAAATCCCCTTTAGAAATAAAAGAATTAAGTTATGTATTCAATTCTGAATCCTTTTGATCATAAAAAATTCTCATTTTACTCTAGCCTATTGTTGCTTGTTAGAAATTGAAGGTACTGTGAAACCTAAACCAATAAATTAATTACAGAATAAAGGAATAAACTGCAGTTAAAAAAAAAAACCCAGTATGTCCTCAAGTGCCTTAAATATACAGAATTGTAATAATTTTTACTGATGAACTAAACCGGCAAATACTCTTATGTTATAATTAAATTATACGCATGAAAGCAGTGTGATCATTCTAGGTTACAGAACTGCTCTGTGTCCTCTGGTGAACCTAACCCAATAAATTAGGGTTCTGTTTTCCATTGGAAGAAATAAAAGGACTGATTGTCAAGCTGCCTAATAGGAAAGTAGAAAGCAGGGCAAGAAGATCAATGTCTCTTCAAGTGAATTTAAAGTAAAAATGTAAGTCTTTGCTGGATGATGAGGGAGTGAAGTTAGTCCATGTAGAACCAAATTATTTATATGTATGCATACACAGGTACACTTTTCTATCTTGGATAGAAAATCACTAATTCTGCTCACCAGCTAAATATTTTTGCCTATTCTAACACTGATGTTTGAGTGCCTTCTGGATTACTTCATGAGAGTTGATAGGAATGAACTGTAATCCAACAATGTTGCTTGACTGTAGGATGTGCTTTGGAACAGATGTGGTGTAGGAAAATAAAGGAGCTCTGAAGAAAAGTAAAAGTACTTTTCAACTACATAAGTAGTTGGATC
This sequence comes from Mesitornis unicolor, assembly GCF_000695765.1. NCBI lineage: Eukaryota > Metazoa > Chordata > Aves > Mesitornithiformes > Mesitornithidae > Mesitornis > Mesitornis unicolor. The sequence continues at coordinate 4,368 of NW_010164047.1, forward strand.
ATTGGACAGTTTCTCAGTAACTGAGACCTTAGCGATAGGCAAATGGAAGAGCCATTTTTAAGATATTTACAAGAAAAATATACTGTGGGTAAGAGCAGCCACTTTCATCACCATTGCAAGTCGGCTTCCTTGAGTCATGTGTCATGTTTGCTCTTGTTATCTACATCTGTACAATGTTCTTGAACTCTGGGCCTTTGTTATGCTTCATGGATTTGCAGCCCTTCACGTCTTTCTCCACTGCCTTTGTCCCTCAGTCCACTGTTAACCCTGCACCTCCCATGCATGGCACTGTTTTTTCCTCTGGCCTTTAGCACAATCTTACCATTCCTGGTTCATTTGCCTACCTCCTTGCAGCTCTTGACAGGTAGGATTGCTCTCATGTGACATCGTGCCATCTGTTTCCTAGCTTTACATTAAGATGATTTTATTTCCATGGTTTATTAACTTAGCCTTGCCTTTTTTTTTCCTTCTTTTTAAAAAATATTTCAAACGTCTTTTAAAAAATGAGGTGTGTTTGTGTGCAAGGTGCTGCAAAGTGTAATTAGCAGCTGTAGCATTTCTGTATAAGACTTAGAATAACTTTGTTCATGACTTCTGGAAATTAAGGGGTTTATCTTGAGCCTTCTTTTTTAAGTTAATTGTCTTACTTTCCATATTGTGTTTATTCTCCTAAAAAGATGAGGTCAAACTTGTTATCCAGGTAGGTAAAAAGGGAAAGATTCTGTACAGAGTTGTATCTGTGTAAATCCAGAATATATATGCCCATGCACATATACATTAAAAGAGTATTAGCCTATAAAATATTTGTGACAAATTTCATTTGTAAAGCAAAATAATGACTTCCATTAAATATTAAAGTATAATTTTATTTCTATAAATACAGAGAAAATGATATCTAGAACACAGAGTACTTCCTATGCAGCATTGAACAGCGTGTATTTTATGTTGTACCTGTTTCACTGATGTGACTTACTGAAGTGATTTGTTTTACTGAAGTGCTCTATGTGACTGGAATAAAACAGCTTATTTGGGCCAGAGAACTTGGATCAACTTTTAGCTGTGTAATTTGCTGATGATTAACATTGTAACATCAAGCACCAAGACATACCAGAATCAGAGTTGGTTATGCAGCCTTAGTTTGAATATCTTTGACTATTTGCAGATAAACTAAGGTTTAGAGTTTAGTAGAAAACTCCCAGGTACAAGGGTTGATGTTCCAGCAGCTGCTCTCCCTTGGCCTCCCCTCCTTTGCCCCAGTCCGTCTTGGTTTGCTAGACTGAAATCGGAGGGGCATGGTGCAGGCACTGTGGCCAAATGGCTGGCAAGGGGCTGAACTTCTGTGGGCTCACTGTGGTGTCCTGGGGGACAGGATGGACCTGGCCACTCTTGTGTCTACCATATTCAGAACCATACCTCTGGCCTTCAGGCTCTGCGCCGGCTTCTTTAAAGTACCTGTAACCTGGCATGGAGCTATGTATGTGGAGAAACATATGAATACATAGCATGCTTCCTTTTGGTTTTGGGTGCCTTCAGATCCTCTGAAATAACCGGATAGCTGGTAAATTCAAGAATCTGAATGAAACACTTTTTTTCTTTTTCTAAATGCTATCAAAACTGTTGTGGAGCACAAATAAGCTTAGGCAAGCCCTTTTCCCTTATCTTCCTTTTCTGACTGGTTTTTCACAGGGGCAGCAGGGTTAATTCTTGTTATAAGGGCCTTGCTTGCCAAATTACACATTCTGTTCCAAGGAGTAGAAGATCTCAAGTAGCTGAAAGAAGAATCTAACATCTTGCATATAGGAAAACCCCAACCATTTCCTTTGGCTACTTCTGGAGAAACAGCAAGACCATTTTGACTGGTTGAACACCAGCACAGGTTTGCCCAGAGAGGTTGTGGTGTCTCCATCCTTCAAGATATTAAAAACTCAGGTAGAAGTGGTCCTGGGCATCCTGCTCCGGGTGACCCTGCTTGAGCAGTGGAGTGGACCAGACAGTCTCCAGAGGTGCCTTCCAACCTAAGCTGTTCTGTGACTGAAGCTTTCTGAGAAAATTCATCTTGAGATGGGGAGTCTGATATGGGAAATTGCAGCTCACTTGGTTTGAGATGGGTAAAGTAAAAAATAATTTAAGATAGATTAATTTAATGAGAAGTGTAAAGGATACTTTAAAAATAAGCTGGTCTGCCAGGCTTGCCCATAATAAATTCAAGTAAGTCAATAAAAATATTATGATTTCATACCAAAATAACAGAGAGCAGATCTTATTACTTCTGACTACACAAACACCTTAAGCTGCTCTCCAACTTCAAAAAGTGCCCTAAGTGCATTTTCCATGCACGCATAGAAGTTATGGGCTTACTTAGAACCAGAATTTGTGCCCTCACCTTTGCACATAAGGGGCGAATGCTCAGGGTCACTGCCTTTGATCCCATGGAAAGAGTCATATGGGCATAAAATGTAGCCAGAACTTGGCTGCTGTTTAGGAGTCATTTTCTGATCATGCTTTGCCCATAGGAATATAAGTGTAAAAAGTCAAATTTGCATAAGCAAACTACTCTGTGAACTCTTGCCCTCCCCTCTCCCTTGACCTTTGCTGCCCAGTTTGGCTCCCACAGCTTTTCCAGAGATCTCTTTTTTGGGTTACGTGTCTCTCCAGCAGGGAACTCAAGTTCTGAAAGCAAGAAAGTGGAGTTGCAGCCACAAAAACCTGAACTCAAGCAGACAATCTTCTTTCTCCCATTGCTACTACCCCTGCCCATGAGGCAGCCCTGTGGGGACCAGTGTGGATGCTGGTTGGCAGCCAAGGCATCTCCTTACCTTTGCTTGTAGCTCAAGCTCATCCACAAATGGCAGCTGGAAATTCATACCCATAATGTAAGCTCACATCAGTTTAACCCGTGCTTTGCCGCAGCACTGCTGGGTGCCATTTTTCTAAAAGCTTTCTGTTTCTCAGTATTTTTTACATATATTATTTCCTCAGCTTAGGAGGACTAGCAGGAAGGCTTGTCAGTGATTTACCTTGGAGACAGAAGGCGAAGGGGAAGTGCATCGCTGACAGGATATTGCTCGCTGTCCGGGCAAGCATAACATGCAGTAAGATGAAAAGCTTGGACTCCCCATTGTGAAGTTCATTTCCAAGCCAAGTTATAACTTGAGCTCAGTCTCTTCAAAACACGTCTGTGTAGATATAGCTGTAGTCCATTTTGAGGATCATAAGTCTGCAGCTGATTTAATTAATTGATGGCTCAAGAAAGATATTTAAAGGCAGACTTTTACCACTCCTAAGTCCAGCTCCGTCAACAAGATAAAATCTACAGTCTGATTTTTTTTAATGTTTTGTTGCTAAGGGTTTCCTGATACATCATGCCTAATCTTGTCAATATTTCTTTAGGTCTTGCTCCTTTTTAATACTTTTGGATGAATGGGACATCCTGTACTTTTGCAAGGATCTCATGAAGTCAGTGAAAGCCATTTGTGAACGTGAGCTGCTGAAAGAAGGAAATGCATTGCATGCTCTGCACAGTCGTAAGGCAGTCTGTGTTTGGGAAAGGAGAGTAGTATAGTATTAGTGTGTTTGCTGTGGAAAATAGTCTTATCTAAAAGAGCTTGAAACAATTTGCAAATTAGAATTGTGAAAACCTCAGTACCATTTTTATTTCTTTAAGAGACAAAGTATTTAAACCCTGAAAGAGTGGTAGGCAAGACAAATTTGAGGGATTCAACTGGGCAGATGTTGCAAGGCATGGGATAGAGTAGGACTAAGCTTTACCTATTGCCGTGCGAAGGTTAAGAACTGCAGTCTCTGTTAGGAGATCCTAATTTCACAACACACAGGTGATGGTGTAACAGGAAGAAGGGTGTGGGCAAAACTACAGAGTGACACATGAGTAATTCAAGACCTCACCTGTTTTCCCATCTGGAGAGCAGGGCTAAGTGGGGAAAGCAGATGAGCAGATCAGAAGTTACAGTGTAAACTCTTACTTTTACTGGGCCTGTCTGTACTGAGGATAATCTTTGGGGTTTCATGCTTCTTGCATCTCTGGATGGGTGGGTTTTGAGTCAGAAAAAGTGTTGTCTGGTGTTACTCCTTTTGTATACTGTATCAGCATAGCAAGTCTGAGCTACTAGGGTATAGCCAGCAGATGCCACCAGTCTTTGTGGTACTTTACTGTTAATTTACTTGGACATCTTTTCTTCAGTAATGTTCCTGGTAGCAAACGAGCTACCTTTTTGGTAATACCAGAGGAGTGGAATTACTGTCTCATTTCCATGTGAAAAAGTCCCAGTGATTATCAAAGGCGGATTATGAACTTAAGTAGTGTCCAGAAGTGCTATGTCAGCAAGAAGAAGTTGTTATCTCAAAAGTGATTTTTAAAAATTCAGTCAACATTATGTATTTTTAATAAATACATATCTTCCTGCAATGTTAGAAATCAGGGGTCGAGACTCCAAAATGAAATTTAGTGTTAGTGCAGCTGAGATTGCCTTCAGTGGTTACTGCCTGAGAAATGAGAAAGGCAAAAATAAAGGTAGGCAACACAAGCTTAATATTTTCCAAAGTTCAACAGTTTTGTGAGCAAAATGATCAGCTTACAGTGTGTTTTTAAGGTAGGAACAATTTTATCTCCAGTACTAAATTTGGAATCGGTGTACCCAGCCATCTGCATCTGTATATGTCAAGCCTAATATCTTTATTTAGGGATTAAATTTATGCTGTGCTCTTGTTTGTTTTTCTTCAGACTTTTGCTGTATCACTTTTTTCTTTCCTGATGTAATATGGAATTTCATTGATAAATTTTGTTGCATTTCTTGTTTACTAATATCTTTATGAAAAATCTGGTGAAAGTTTGTGAAAACTCAGTATAAGAGTCCTTATACCTTTATATGTCACTTAAACAGTGGTATTAATATTTAAAGCAATTAATGCTCTTCCCCTTTTAATCCAAGCTGATGTCTTCTAATCAACATCATGTAATTCAACAAATACAGCAAAACCAACTGAATTAAGATACTGTACTCTTGTATCTCCAGATGTGCAGCATAGCACATATTTTTGTATCGTTTGAACATTTTGTAGATCAGTAGCTGAATTTCTGGTATAAATGCATTATATTATTGAGTCAATTAATTTCGTTCTCTGTCAACACTTATCTTCAAGTTATGTTTTTGCTGAATTATCCGTTGTTAATTAAGAATAAATTTATCCCTCTGGTTAACATACAAAATTGGGATATTATTAGGGTGTTGGCCTTGATGTTTCCATAACAGGTTCGCTGCTTTAGTCTGGCTGTGTTGACAGTAAAATTGAGTCTTCTGCTTGGACGTGCAGGAGAAATACATGTTTGGTTAGACCGTTATCAAGTTGGAGGAAGTATCTAGAATCGGTAAAGCAAAGACAGGCACAGTAATAATTAAAAAAGAGAGAATAAATTAAGCAATACAGAGTCATGCAGGACACTGTCACTTTGCTGATACAATTTATGGCTGTAAACAGAGGTCATGATGTCTCTCTACGGCAATCCCAGCTCTCCTCAGCTTTGTACCATTTTCCTATGGCTCACATAAACCCAGTCCTGGAACACTGTGTTCCCTTTTGTGTACCCCTTGCTATTTATTATTTTTTTAAACAGAAGACATGAAACAGAGGAGAGTTCAGGGAGGAGCTGGAAAAATAACAGAAGGAGTGAAAGGAAAACGACATTAGCGAAGACTGCAAGATGTCTGCATACGTACGTTGAGGACGCATGTCTGAATTGTCTGAAAGTAGTCATAAAAGGTAACTGTAAAAAGTGAAAGGTTTTTTTTTTAATAAAGGAATCGCTTATTAGAAGGGATGGATCTAAGACTTTGGTCCCTGTGTGATAGTGTTATCCTCTTGAAAGTGATGGGTAGGAATCTAAGTTGTGTAGAGCACCAGCAGCTGTGTAATACAGAAGGATACAACTTTGGTGGGGTGAGGGACAGGCAGCTATTGAAGTTCCCTCTTGTGTGATGACTTTTGATGGTTGTGACATGTTCTGGTTTTGAGCACTAAATATTGCCTTTGACCTAATTTAACTCAAGTATAACAACATCGAGAATATGGACCGTTTGCATCATGAAAAGAAAGGAAGATATTCACATTGAAGTGATATATATTTTTATAATTTTTTAATA
>NW_010164048.1:0-1197 GCF_000695765.1 Mesitornis unicolor
TGCACACTCAGCGTGGGCTCAAAACAAAATCGCCCCGGCCCCTGGAGCACCCCAACAGCTGCTGGTCCAGCACCTCGGCCAAACCCCGCTCACCTCTGAGCATGGAGATGTCACACATGCAAACCACACAACAACCATCACGTATGCAAATCGTCCCGGTCCGGCACAAGTTTCGGCAGCAGAGGCCGGGGCTGCTCTTGCACATGAAGAAACACGAACACAACGGGGCCAGACGAGCCCACCCGCCCCCCAGCGCCGTGCAGGGCACTGCTCGTACCTGGGCTGCACCTCCCGACCTCCCGGAGGAACGTGCGTGTGTGTGAACCAAAAGGCAGCCGCACCGTGAGTCGATCGTCTCCGGAGCTTATCCGGACGGTCACGTCGGCGCCTGCAGACATGGGGGGGAGGAGCTCCTGTGCTCAGTGCAGACACGGCCTCGAACCCAGCGCTTTCCCTGCTCCGCAGCAGTTGGTGCGTGCTCACATGCAGACTTCAGCAACAACTCCCCTTGTGCCTTCTCTTTGTGTTCCTTTTCCACATTTTACAACGGAATGCCATTTAAAAATATAAAAATCAGCGTTTATAATAATTTCTATGCTGCTCATACAGTGGCAATAACAAATCTTCCAGTAGCAGTTTAAAAGCCTTTGGAAAAATCACTCCTCTGGTTGAAGTGGGGTGACAACACTCATGAGCACGACTTGAATCACGGCAAACAGCGCACCCAGATCCCCGGCAGCACCGAGATGAGACCTCCCCACAGCCAACAGCCCGAGTGCCCCCGTGTCCGCCTCCCTGAGCGCAGCTGGGGCAGAGCATGGGGAACGGGAGTTAAAGCAACACCAGAACTCACCGATGATGTGAAGGTCACCGTCGGGCACAACTGCAAAGGCAAAACAAATTTCAGTAACGCAGCTCAGTAGCAGGTTTGCAGCTCTGGACTGCAGAGCAATTCACGGAGCAGGGCCCTTCCAGCTCTGCTGTGTGACACATCAATGTCACCAGGAATTATAAATAGAAGAAAAAACATGAGGGCTGAATAGATCCCAAATCTCAGCAGGCAGAAGAACAAAATATGGACACCAGACCCCTTCATCGCCCTCTCTGGAGGTGCCCACTCAGCACCCAAGCACATTAGTACCTTCCTCCACCGCAAACCCGGCTGTGATCGGGATAATCTTCTCCAGCCAGACATCC
>NW_010164049.1:0-16977 GCF_000695765.1 Mesitornis unicolor
AGGGAACCGGGCCGCGGTGCGTGGCCGGGATCGGGGGGGCAGGGGTGTTGCTTGGGAGCAGTCATGGGGCGATGTGGGGAGCGGGGCCTGGGTGAGGGAAGGCGGAGTGGGGCCAAGGAGGAGGCGGCGGTGCTGTATGGGAGGAAGGGGAGCCCAGGCGGCCTTTAGGTGGGTGGTAGGCGGTGCAGTGCAAACGTAGGCTGATGGAGCAGCAGCCTTCCTACGGCAGCTGACATCCTGGGCTGACCGGATTCGTGATTCTGCGGTGGAAGGAGAGAGACCCGGCCAGGAGCCACTGATGGGTGAAACATGCTGCCCACCAGAGTGGGCAGACGCCGGCACTCCTCTGTAAATCCAGACCTCTAAAACCAAACAAAGTCCGAGGAAAACATCTGTTGTTTTAGAAAGTCTCCACTCAACTTAAATGCTCTCTAGCGTTATTAATAAGCAGAGAAGCAAGAGGCGCAGGTGGGCAGGGCTAGAGGGCTTCCACCCACTGCCCAGACACCTGCAGTACTTGAGCTGGAGGTTGTAGAGCAGCCCGGCCTGGCTGTCCGCACACACCAGTGCAATTCCTCCTCTGGATGCCCATTGCATAATAAGGTGCCGTTTTCTGGTTTAGCATACGGTGCCTCCAGACTGACGGGTGATCATACGATTTTGGAAGCAGCTTATGCAAAACTGGAAAAAGCATTATTTCAGAATAAGCATGCAAAGGGGAACATGGCAGTAAGTCTTGCCAGTAACTAATGTAATTTACCATAGCAGGAGATTCTATGAGCATTTTATGCCTGTATATTTAAAATAAGGTACAAATATTTCCTGAATATTTTAGGGAATATAGCCTTAATATTTCCTACTCTGCTTCTGTTTTTTTTTTTAAATGAGGTTCGTAGTTCCTCATCTCTGCACAAAGGTGTTGAGTAGATTTGATAGCGTTAGTGGGCCAGGATAAGCATCTGGGAGCGCCTAACCTGCCATGAGGGAAATGTGAGGCTCGTCTTGCAGAGTGCCTTTGGCACTTGCCTTTCCCTTATTTCTATGTACTGGAGACCTCGCTAATCTTGAAATTTAAAAAACAAATAAACAAACAGCAAAAAGTATGTATTGTCAAGGGTGTAAAAGATGCAGTTTCTTTTGCCTTCCGTCTCCTGTTTCTGTAGTGTGATCGAGGAGAGTGAAGACGACGGTGTTTTTTTGATATTCAGATGGTGCTGCTGCAGTAAAATGAGTCATCGTTCCTCTCTGCCGCCACACAGCAGCTAGTGTGCGTTTTTGGCAAGAACGAGTAAAAGTTTGCAGGGCACAGTTCTTTCTAATCAACTGCTGTTAATTCCTTTTGTGTTCAGAAAAAACGAGTGAAGCAGCCTCTCTCTAAAAGGCTGTTAAAACTGCTAGTGATTGCTGCAACGTGATAAGAGTGCATGCAAACCAGAATATAATTTTTAATGAAGTTAGCTTTCTTCCCCCAACCTGCACTGCTGCCCCAGAACCAGGCAAAAACTTCCTACTCTCTCCCTCCACCAAGCTAAGCAAAGTGCTGGCTGTTTTCTGCAACTTAAGCGTTTTGCAATCATTTATGGTTAGGGTTCCTAACTGAATATAATGGAAGAGAAATTTCATGTGGAATTTTTTTTACAGTAATTAGGAAGATGATGTCTTGCTGCTTTAAGTTTTGTAATTAGGTAAAACCTCAAAGAGAATCTACAGGCTCTTGTTGTGCTGAGTCATTTATTGTTGAGATAAATACGTTATAGGTTGGAGCCATAACATCAGCGTGTTGTGCTGTGCCTCCTACAGGGAAGATTCTGTACAGTATGCAGTATTAAAGTGAGATGAAACATAAACTAGACCATTGACTATAAACATTTTTAAAGAATACATTTAACAAATGTGCCTGAAGGCCAAAGAAGGAAAGAAAAGGTTCTTCAAAACCAGCTTATAATGTCTTCTTTATTGTTCTCTTGTCCTCCCACTCTCAGAAATAGTAAGATCTCAGTGCAAGTGGGCAGTGGTGCTCTCATTTCTGAAGGAAAACTTCTTCCTTCTGGAGCATCTTTTGTTTGTAAGTTTTGCCTATAATACCTTTCAGATAAAATAATCACCTTTTAAATTCTCAGCTCTGGAGTATTTCTTGAGATACGAATTGCAAAGGCAGGCAACTAGACTATTATAAAGATAATACTAGATAAACTGGACTGTTGTAAAGATCTTTTTCTGTCTGTAATGTAGTAGCTTTCAAGATCTAAATGATGTTTTTCAGCACTATTGGGATTATCCATTACCCAGCAGCTGTTGGTGTAAGAATCCTGCAGATTTGGTTTGCAGAGTTTCAGATACAGCATGGTATATGAATACTGTTTGTGTTAAATGCTGTGATCAAGTAGTACAGTTACAAATTTGTGCTAATTGCATTGCATTTGTTTTCGGTGAATATTTTGTGTGCTAATGCTCAGAACAGGCAGTGAAACCAGCATTTTAGAGAAAGGTATATTTCTTATTATCATCACTCTTAATTTTAAAATAGCTATACAGATTTTATATGGATAAATGCACTTTTTATGTTTCCAAAATAAAACATAATTTAGCTGTCCTCTTGCTTGAAAATAATTCAAGGATTGACACCTGGAACTGAGAAATGGGAAGAAAGTAGTAATTTTTAAATACTATTTTGTACCTGAAATCCTTTGCAGTCATATTATTTTCTTCCTTAGTAGTTGCCTTTGCTGGGTCTGTGTGTGTGTGTTTGGTGTACAGACGGGAGAGGCTGACAGCAGTGCAGTTGTCTACCATAGCAGCAGGGGTCTTTGCGTGACTATAGAGCTTCAAATTACTTTTAACTTGCTTGCTTTATGTATGCAATTATATTGTTCAGGATTGTACTACTTTAAATGCTGCAATTCAGCATCCTACAAGAAATTAAGTTATCTGGCATCTCAGTGTACAGGCAGAAAACATTCGGAATTGAGATGAGGAAACACTACTAGAGTGAAAATCCGAGCTGACAGAATTTACTTGTTATTTCCTTCCATGAAAAGTTGTTCTTTGGCTTTTCAAAAATAAATTGCTAGCTTTTGGCCCTTTCTATAGAACGGTGATTTTGCTGTAACAGCAAGAAAATTATTTTTCACAAATACGGAAAGTGTATTTCACGTGAAAGGCTGTGGCCTGGGTATATTGAATGCATTTCTGCGATTCTCTGATGTTTATCACTGTCTTAGGTGTTGCTGATTGATTTCTCCACAATACTTTGTATGTGCTTTTTAGCAGAGAGCGAGGAAGAGGATGACAATGAAATGGAAGTTGAAGATCAAGATAGTAAAGAAGCTGAAAAGCCAAATGTCATTAATTTTGATACCAGCTTGCCAACATCACATGTGGTATGTGCATTATGTATCATCCATTCAATGTGTCTTGAGATTTTGGGGTTTTTTTGTGTAGTTCTATTGTAATATCCTTAAGCCAAAGATGTAATTTTTAATTTATTCTTGTAAATCACCAAAACATCTACTGTCATTTCCTTGATTACTGTTTTCAGTATTTAGGTTCTGATATGGAAGAGTTTCATGGAAGAACGGTGCATGATGATGACAGCTGTCAGGTGATTCCAGTGTTGCCCCATGTGATGGTGATGTTGATTCCTGGACAGACGTTGCCTCTTCAGCTTTTTCACCCTCAAGAGGTTAGCATGGTGCGGAATTTAATTCAGAAAGACAGAACGTTTGCTGTTCTTGCATACAGGTAAAATACACGAGTGGGCTTACTGATGGTATGCAGCATGTATTTTTTAGCACAATTTCTTTGGCTACTAAATCAAAGCATCAGTTCTGTGGTGAATACCATAAGTTCTGGTTTGAAATTCTTCGACAAAAATTATCTTCCAGTATATAATGAGAAGGTTTTCGTGTTATATTGGGTAGCTGCATGACAGTGTCACATGTTTGCATAGACAAGTGGTAAGCGTTGATCTGCTTTCCTTGTTTGAGCAGCCTCTTGATTTCAGTAACTGTTAGAATGCACTGCTCCATCTTGCTTAAAGAATAAGCCTTGATCTGAAATATAAAAAACAGATTCTTGCTTTGAGAACCTTTTCGTTGTTTTGTGTATAAATTATCAAGCACAGAGAGATGTTTCTCAATAGAGTTGAAAGACAGGAGGTTATAGAAAAACAGAAAAGATAAAGGCTAATCTGTGCCAAAAGAAGCTGGCAATATTCCTTTCTTCCTAATTATTATTCCTTCCCCCTAATTATGTAGGAGGTGGGAACAGCTCTTTTTAGATAGTCAGTGTAAAGAATTTTCACATGCAGATACATTAGTGATCCTTGCGTTCCCAGAATTTGACCTCTAGGTCCTAAAATACTGCCCCCCCAACCTAGCAAAACATTAGAAGTTGCTTTTAAAATGGAAAAATAATGATTGCGGTTAGTTTAAGGTATTTTACGAGTTGTACTGCTTTGATAAGATTAATTGTGGACAGTCAGTGCAGATAGACTAACTCATGAAATCTGAATGAACAATGCTGTTTGGAGGGGAGGTAACCTTTTTAATCTTGTTACTTTTAGTAATGTACGTGAAAGGGAAGCACATTTTGGAACAACAGCAGAAATATATGCCTACAGAGAAGAGCAGGAATATGGAATTGAAACGGTCAAAGTGAAAGCAATAGGAAGACAGAGGTTCAAGGTGCTTGAAATAAGAACCCAGTCAGATGGGTAAGAAAATGACGTCTTTAACTTTACATACTGCAAATCTTGTTTCACCAAAACATTTACATTTTACTACAGGTGCATCTGCCCTTTCGGTCACACAGTTGGCTAATTAGCATAGATAGTAATTGAATGCCTAATCAGGAGCTTCTCTGGCTATTAAGGACTTTGACATTTCCTATTCTAAGACTCATGCTCTAGTCATTACTAACTTTGCAATAAGATTTTGTAAAGAATAACTACCTGTAGTGTGATTTGATGTGTGTGAGAAAATATCTGTCACTGAAAATTAAGTCAGGAAAAAGATGTTGATTTACCTGTGTTATAAGTTTTAAAGCTTTATTTCAAAATCTTTCACATTCCTGTTTCAAACGAGATGGGAAATGAGAGGATACAATACCAGGTGTGTGCCTTCTGTTGTCTTGTGGAAGGCCTCCCTGATAGCCAACAGATTCCATTCCTTTGAAAGACTGTACCTTTCATTTTCTGAAAGGAGACCTTTCTGTAGACGGTCTGCACTGGATGTGCTCCCCTTCATAACTTTATGTGCGATTGCAGCTCTGAACTGCTGCAGGCAAGGGTCTGACACGACAGCTAATAACAATATGCTTGTCTATTTTGGTACTTTGAGTGAACTTTAACTACTGAGCCTCAACAGCATGCAGAAGGAGTCGGCTGCGTGATTCAGGTCAGGAGAGGACACTGACTGTGCTCAGAGGGGTGGTGGTTTTTCATGAGAAGCTGCCCATGAGAGGGGAGGACTGGAGTCTGGTAATAATAATGGAGAAACAAGTCACTTCTCTTGTTCGTTTTTCCCTTTGTAGAACAAAAGCACAATGACATTTCTGGATAAATATTTGGCAATGGAAATAGCTTCTGGAATTTTGCTAATTACAAGCAGACCATCATTTTCAGTTTCTCAAATGCTAAAGCTTGTTTATTTTAACCATTGCCACAATTTAGGATGTCCTTACTTTCAGCAAATCTTACCTTTTCCTTTCTGGCCATTCACTGATACTTCACTGGTAGAAATGTGTTTCTCCTGTTAGTGGTTGACAGTTCTTTTCATGTGCTTGTCAAACCCACTCAGATCAGCTTTGATAGTATTCTCTTCTGTATTTTAATCCTGTTCTTTTCCATCTTCCAATGTGATACCTGTGATATTTAAAGGCTCCTCTTCTAGCCAGTTTTATCATTATGTAATTAATGCCTTTATCCATTTATAAGTGACTAAGACCCTTAACGCTTAGTTAAGAGTGTGCTGAGTCTTCTGTGATTTTCCAGATTTTCTTGACATCACGCTCTGCACCATGCATTGCATCGTGAGCCTCTGGCAGCGTCACTGTCCAGAGATACAGGCTCCAGACATTGATCCTGTGAGCATGTGACAATTCTTAGCACAGTTGCTAGAGGCTTTTAAAATCTTTTCTGCAAGGTATCTTACTCTAAATCTGTAATATAATCTAAAGCTAATGGAGTATTCTTCTATTGTTCAGTATTGTTCTATAGAAAGAGGCCTAGGAACAGTCTGAGCTCAGCATTTTTGTATGCCTTTAAAACCTGCAGTTGAAGACATTAAGAATACGTGTGCTTCTTGCTGTTTCTCACTATCTAGCATTTGGTTTCAAATAATATTCCAAATTTTACTGCTTAGAAAAACCATTGCTTGAACACAAGATGGCAGTACTTGGACAACTGCAGTAACAACGGCACTGTTACTGAGAATTCAGTCTCCAGAAGCAGTTAAGGTGTACAGTGATTCTGTTGTGCTGTTAAAAGTATTTTATGATGATGATTTTATATCTGCTGACTAGCAGAGATCACTTTTACACGGCACGTTCACAAGATTCTTTCATAAATAGGAATTTTTAAATGTGTGAAGTAAAGTGTTGGCGTTTCTGATTACTTTGTGCTTATGGCAAAACATCATTTCGTAATTTGTAGTCAGTTAACAGAGTAGTGTTGTCCCTGGAAGTAAAATTGGAAATTTGTAATGACATCCATCAGGATTTCTGATGCATAATACTATTAAAATGTGACGTCCTTCCTGCCTAGACAGTATTCTTAGTAGCCACATAACTGTTGCTGAGCTCTTTGTGGAATAGGTGACCTGGTTGATGCTAGGATATTAAAAGATGATCAGAGTCTGTATCCTATTTCTGCTGATTTTGAACTCTAAGCACATAAGCTTTTGTGGTTTGAAGATTGCAAACTGCATTTCAGCTAAACTTCCTTTCTGAGGGTTTGATATGTAGTAGCTGACTGTTAGTTTATGCCAAAAGTAACTTGAGGAGACAAAAATCTAAAAATACAATGCTGAGATGGTGGAATACTCTGCTGTGTTGTCAGTGCCAGTCTGTCTTTAATTTTGTCCACCACAATCTTAACAGATACCTAGTGCTCTAAAATACAAAGACAGCCCGTTGTATCCCATGGAAAACTGTAGCTGACTGTGAGGGGGAGGAAACCAGCAAGGAAACTTTTGCAGAAAAGGTTAAAGCAGTGATCTCTGTAAAGTTCTGTGCAAAAAATATTTGGAAGACAGTTAATTCTAGTTTTAAAGGAAAAGGAAAAATAGAGTTTGCTTCTGTCTTCAGTTTAGATGTACCAAAGTCCAGTCAGCACAGTGGCTTTCATAATTTACCCAAGGGCGTGAGATAGTCTGTGTTCTAGAGTAGTATGTGTTCGGTTTGCTACAGATACGCTCTGTGTTCCCTAAGGTAATTGGACTGACATTAGTACAACTTTAAAAATCTGATTAAATGAATTGCTGCTTAAATTCTATAGTACTATGTACTGATTAATCTATTATGGTTTTTTAAGCAGTAAAATCCATTTAAAAAAAAATCTTATGTATGTTTGTATGTCTCACCTTTTCTTTTTCTTTTATCAGAATCCAGCAGGCTAAAGTACAAATCCTTCCTGAGCGAGTGCTGCCTTCAACAATGTCAGCAGTGCAGCTGCAGTCTCTCAGCCGATGCCATGTATTTCCTTCTTCGAAACCCACAGCGTGGCAGGACCAAGCTATACATCAGTGGTGGCAGAAATATCAAAAGGTTAGAAGCTAGCTGTGGGATTTGTTTTTAAAATTTTGATGGTATTTTTAAAATCAGTATAAAATTCCATCTGTTCATCTTTAGAGGAGGATACGCAACTGGGATGCTGGATGCAACCTCCTCCTTTTGTCACGTATTTTGTGATTTATTTTTTTACCTGCTATGAACAGTGGGAAAGTGCATTATTTGTATTACGAGTTGTGTTTGGTTTTAATCACAGTATTATTAGATTAATATTATGGTTTATGATAGAATATGATTATTATGAATTAATACAGTTCATATAAGATTGCCGTTATTTTTTTTTACATAATGAAAACACCTCAGAGAGAGTGCTGGTTGGTAAAGCTTGTAGATGATGAAGTGTTGGAAGGGGAAAACCAGTACATTTATAGGATTTTATCTGTAGGCAGGTCAAAGCAGCATCTTAAATTTTACCAATACTGCTTTGACAATAAAAATATTGGCAATCAGTGTTGACAGTGCCAGTGCTTTGTACTTCAGTTAGTGGCTTGGTTTTGAAAGTAAGGAGGCTTTTGTACCTGTTTCTTAGTAGCTTTGATTCATCTAGAAGAGATTTTTAGCAGAGGTGGTTTAAAGGTGACTCCCAAATTTCAGTGATGAAATGGAAGACTTAGTTTGGAATGACAATTATGTTTGTTGGTTGTGCTTTAAAACCTCCATTAGTTAGAGGATTAACTTCTGTACCTGCAGTTACTTGCTTACAGAAAATGTGGATCTGCTTTTTTAATAAGTATGCAGACTTAAAGCTTGTTCAGAGAGCTTCCAGAATTTTATTTACTTGACTCTGATTTTAAAATTAAATAAAAGGCAAAACACCCACCCAAAGGAACCAAACAAAACTGACCAAAAAAAGCCCTACAACAAACCACAACAAAAATCCCCAAACAACAACAGAGGGGAAATAATCGTTATCAAGATGTTGGTATTGTCATCAGAGAATTAGCTTCTCCTTTTACTTTACTGGCACAAATTCTGTCTTTGCTTGTTTACACTGGCTTTGCATCACTGCAGCTGTGACAGTACTTGGAATCAGGGGGGAATTCACACTCAGATTATAGGGCAGAGTTTTTGAGTGCTAAGCGGCTGATGTCTGCCCTGAGCTACAAACTTCAGCATTGCTCAGGGGAATAATAAGGTGTGATTTGTGCTAGGGACAGCTGTGCTGTTTGAAAGGTGCTAAAAGATGCATTTATACAAGTGAATGTGCACTTTTACCACTATAGAACGTTTTCCTTTAGGAGTCTGAAATAAAATGTACTCTCAAAAGGATAATTTTGCTGGGTTAAATTATGTCTCCATAATGAGCACCAAGCTAGCGTATCGTGCTAGCATAGTGATGCCAGCAAAAGCCTCTCAAGAGTAAACCTAGCTCATTCTCGGTACCAGTGCAGGCTTTTCAGAGACCAGACAAATACGAACAGTAGGGTTAATGGGACAAGAGTTAGCTCTGAGGTCAGTAGGATGGGATATGGTGAAACAGGGCAACCCGACACTTTCGGAAAAAACCTACCAAACAAAAAAGCAAATTGTGGCTTATTTTTATATATATTTATTATTTAACCCATTAGTCTTAAACCCCATTTCAGTCCGTGGCATATTCAGTCTTATGTATTAGTGGAGATCTTTGGAACTATCTCCAGAAATTAATATAGGATCCTAGTAACTCTCCTCATTGTCAGATGCATTTAAGGTTTGGATTTGTTTGGTTTTTTTTCCCCCTTCAATAGTTTTGAACTCTGTACCCCAAAAAAGAAACAAACAAAACCGTGTGAATAACAAAGAGCTATTGATACCTCTGAGTTCTTGAAGAAGTTCATCTATGAGTTAAGCAGCCCAGAAACACTGTTTTGGGTGGGTGAGTGGATGGAAATCCCGTTCCGAGTCTGATCCTGTCAGATGACAGCTGAAATGCAGTGCACCCGCTGTAAGAAGGACATCTTTTGGGGACTGAGATGCAGAGGAGCATTGCCCTGTTGTCCTCTCGCACTACTCATGTCAGTAGAACTGTGGCTGTTTCCAGTCTAACAGGCTGTACCTCTGCATGTTTACTAATATAATGAGAAACATCAGAAAATGAAAGTTGCATTTTAAGAACGGTGTTTGCTCCGTACAAGAGTGGACCGTGTGTCAGCTGTTACAGAAGATACACTGCTCATTAAAACAGTAACTTGAGTTTTGGTGTTCCTGAATTTTTTCTTCAAAGTACCATTTCTTTGCTCTGGTTTTTAGTCTCGATAGCCTGATTTTTCTCATTTGTAAAATGAGGATAGTTGCCCTAAAAGGGAAGATTAAAATTTAGTTTGTAAGTATTTACAGTACAATTTGAGATCCTCTTTTGGAAAGCAATGTGGTTATGTACTATACTGCTATTTAGATTTTTGTTAACCTAAACCTCTAAATTTCAGTGTTCTTAAGTCACTGAAGAGATTTGGTTAACTAAGCAAATAACCTTACACTGCTGGAAATATGGTGCTTAAAGAATGGAGATATAATTTAGGGTTTCTTGTTCACGGGATACGTGCAAACTACACTCAAGCTGAAGATTTTTGTAGAGATTATATTAGTGGGCACTTGTACTTTGTTCCTTCAGATTTGTAGATATATTTTCATACACAATTGAAGTGAACTTGTTAGTTAAGTTCACAGTGAAGTGTGATACAGTAGCATGGCCCACTCCTATGAGTAAAATTTTTATTTTGAAAGAATACCTTTCAATAAAAATTAGTTATGAGACCTTCAGGGATTTGTTTTCCCTGTTTGTTTTCCTCCTCCACATTGTTTCTTACTGTGTGCTCCATTTGGGTCTGAATTTTTCTTCATAGGATGTTGTTAAAAGGATATTGTACGATATTTTGTTCACTGTCTTTGGATAGTTGTAATAAAACTGTTTAATAGCTTTTCAGTAGGCTGGCATGTGATTTCCATTAAAAATAGGTACCAGAATGAGAGTGAGTAGCAGCATGCCATTAAACACAAAGACTGCCCAAGTTTTCTTAGTCAGTAATTGTTCTGCTGTGAGAAAGCACCTTCTGGAGCTCCTAATTTGCGTGTTGGTATTTTTAGTTATGTTTTTAACAGATTAATTTTCCATTTAAAAAATATCATATATCCTTTGAATTTATGTATGTCAGCTTGAAATACCTGATATGGCCCATTAGTCTCCTTGTTTCATTTTATTTACGTATCCATTTGACTATATGGATATGAATATTTTAATCACCTCACACAGTGGTTTGCTGTGGTTGCTGAAGTAGCAGCAATAGATGGTGGAGACTGAGGAGCAGAAGCACTAACTAACAGTACTTAAATTTTTGGAACTGTCTGAATTCAGATAGATGCTTTTTCGAAATCCATAATTTCTTATTGCTTGAGAAATACTTTTAATACAGAAACAGGTTTTCTGAGAAAATCCATATATTGTCTATCTTGTCCAGAAGTCTTAGCTCTCAATGCATTTGAGAAGTGGTTTGGAAGCTTCACGTTGAATTGCTGGTCCTGAAGGTGATAATTTGTTGTATCTTTAAATAATCAGATATCTCTTCTGTTTTATTTGTTTGAACAAGAACTGTCCCTAAAACCTGCTAATGTTAAAGAGTAAATATTTGTGGTTTTGGTTTTAGAGGAAGTTCCACTGTGCAAGTTTGACTTCTTGGCCTCCCTGGCTCTACTCCCTATATGATGCTGTAAGTTCACCCTATGTATTACCAAATAAACTACAGTTATTCTTGTATGTTTTAATTCCTAATTACTGGATAATGTAAAAGCTTTGATTTTGTTGGCTCCTAAGGTACCCTTTAAAGAAGGGTGTAGTTTGCAGTTAACTGTTAAAAGAGCAGGAAGGCTTCCCTGTTGTAGTTGTTCCCTTGTGTCTGGGGTGGATAGCAGAGGTTCGGGTTCTTGCTGTTTTCTTGGAGCAAAAACTAGATCCTCTGTCGTGCACACTCCAGGTAAATGTCCTGTCCATCAGGGCACTGGACAGTCTTAGGTGTGTCCTTCCTGTTGGAGTTGGTTTGCTCTTTAAGAAGTACATAGTTCTTTATATACATATATAAGTATGTTATACACATATATACATATATTAGTACATAAAGTACTGGGTGTAAGAGCGGCTGAAGTAGGGAAGAGGTCAGCCCTCATCTTGTTTTTGCAGGTCTAGAATTTGATAAGGTTGTCTCCTTATCTCAGATAAGAGTTATAACCACCTTGGGCCATTGGTTCATTTTGGCCCCCTTCCCAACCCTATTTTGCGCTTAGTTTAAAATATGTAGATACAGAATGAGTCTGTGATTATTGTAAGTCTTAAAAACTAATGTCCACTTAGGGAAAATAGCTTACTCTACGTTTTGCTTCCTTTTTTTTTTTTCCTAAGAAAACAGAAATACCTATGTATTTAAATTAGGCTTTTCTTCTAACAAAAGGAAACCTTGATGGAAAGAGTCAAGAGGCAGCTACATGAATGGGACGAAAATCTTAAAGATGAATCTCTTCCAACAAACCCTATAGGTATGATGAACTCATATGAACTCATTTTTTTTTGGTTTTAAGTTTCCTAAGAAAACAAAACTTAGATAATTCCCTGTTATTGGCACTCCATCCCTCACTTCCCATTTCCAGTAAAATTTGATGATTGACTTTGACAAAAGGGTGATAGAGCTTTTGAGGACATAAACATCCTCCAATGATGTGAACACATGTTCAGTAAAAGAAACAGAATTCCGTTGTGCTCTGTGACAGGAGGAATGCAATCTAAATGTTTGTAAGAAAACAAGAGCCAAAAGCATATTAGATTTTTAAAAATTATGTAAGTGTTAGTATATATAATCTTTTTGTTCTTCTTACTACCTCTTATCAGACATGAGAGAAAATAGCACCAATAACCTAATGGCAAAAAGTTGGGGTCAGATTTCATGCCTTAGCAGGCATTGGGGTGACGCCGCAGTGAACAAAGTCTCTTTTCTCTGCAGGTTTTAGGATCTAATAAGATGAAAATTAAACTTTCTTTCCTGTGTAGACTCTCAAATGCCTAATAACGGGGGAATTCAAACTACAGCCTTCAATTAAAGTCAGTTAAGCACCGAATACAGGACTGGGCTCAATAGTTTGGATGTACATGGGACTTTAATTTCTGATGTACCTAAAGTAGTGATTGAAAGTACTTCCCATCTGCTTTGCCCAGAGTGCTGCTTAGAGGAAAGCATGTGAAATAATCAGAAACCAGACAAAAAATGCAGTATTTTTTGGCACTTCTCTCATGATTCAAAGCACACTGTTATGCTGATTTAAATTTTCAGCTTTTGAATTCCTGTACGGGTTGTGAGGAATGGGATGATTCCCAGCTTAACAAGCTTTTTGTTAGCTAAATGAAAGAATGACTGCCCACTACTCTTTGTGCTTGTGCCTTTTACAATTTAAAAAAAAGGTCTTCTCGACTGAATATTTTTGAATCTAATTTTGGTCTACATTTAAATGTGGAAAAACCTTCCAAAACCTTCAGGAGGGAATGAATACAGAGTAATACAGAGTATGGCTTTTTCCATCTCACAATATAATAGTAAAGAATAATTTCTCAGTACTAACGTGAGTAATATGACTTGGTTGTGATTTACGAAGGACATGTATGTTTGGAGGGTTTTTTCCCTTTAAATTTTTCCTTTTCTTGTAAAAGCATGTCTTTTTGAAAAAAAAAAAAGGAGGAAGTTGCAAGCCTAAAAATAACTGCTGGTGGTTGGAAGACTCAGTAACTAATTGTGCAAGTGGAGGTGTGTTTCAGACTGTGTTCTTCAAGCATCTGTTCTGCTTTTAGACTACATTACCTTACCAGTGTTGTACAGTCTCCATCACTGGTGATCTTTGAGTGTGGATTAGACGGGAATCGTAGAAGAGTTTTTATGTGTACATGGTCCAGCCTTAGGGCAGAAGGATGTACCAAAATGACCTCTAAGATGCTATTATAAACCTAGGATTTAACACTTTCTCTGTAAGAGTAGAAGTATTAGGTTTTATTTCTCTTTGAAATTCTAACAGGCCCGGTACTTTCTCATTTCTAGATTTTTCTTACAGAGTTGCTGCTTGCCTGCCAATTGATGACGCGTTGCGTATACAGTTGCTTAAAATAGGTAGTGCTGTTCAGCGACTCCGATGTGAATTAGATATTATGAACAAAGTGAGTAATTTTCTTTACATGGCATTAAATTGTTCTAATGAAAAAATGGAAGTGACTGTTTATAACAAAAATGTATTAAATAGCCAAATAATACTTCTAGAGAGTGAATTTGGGTGTTCTTTTATTTCTTCCTTCCCCTCTAAAAGTTTGCTCAGGCAATAAAATGGTCTGTCTCAATACTAGACTTTATGTTTGGCAGCAAGCAAGAAACATATAATAGTATTTGCTTTTGTTAGAAATCATATTTCAACACCTCAAAGCATGTTTTAAACAAGAGTTGACGCTGTAAGTTCAGTGTTGTTCATTTCATCTTATGAACAGTATAATACACCACAGTCAAGTAGCATTGCCATGAAATCTTCTGGATTTTGTAATAACAGATAAACGTTTGTAGTACTGAGTATAAATCTAAGTATTGGACTGAAAGTTTTTTTGCAAAAGACATGTGTTAACTTGTTAGGTGATGCCTTTTGAAGATGTTCAAAAACTTGTCCTCTCTTCCCTTCTTGCCATCGCCATGGTCGGGTAACGCTGTAGATGTAGGACACTGAAGTTTTATTTTTACATAGTACATTTCTTACATAATATTAGTTATAGTATATATTATAACTGATAAACCAACTGAGTATCAATCAGCCTCATGTTGAATGCAGCTGTTCTAGGAACAGCGTTCGCAACATCCTCTCCAGCAGCAGTTCAGACTGCTGTGCTCTTTCCAGGGAGACAACACTGACAGAGCCATTGGTATTAATATAAGCTTTAACTGTAAGCTTGCTTATGTGTTTGATAGTGGTACCTGGAATATTTACTATTCAATTTTTGAATGAAGAGACAAATTAATATCTTGTTAATACATTTGTATCACAAGGAATAGCTGTATACATCCTGTTGGTCCCTCATACCTTGCTGGGTACAAGCTTGGGGGATACCAAAGTACTGTCTTGAACATTAGCATAGCGTAGCCACAGTCAGTGTTGTGTTTGCTGGATATAGAGCAGTGGAAATTTTGCCTGTTTGCCTAAAAAATACTGCCTGTTTCTGGGGAAAAGAGAATCAGGGTGTTTAATATTGTTGCTCTTCCCCAAGTTCACGCACCAAAATCTAGAAGGGAGCATTAGATTTTAATCTGTGAGTAAGGGTGATTTAAAACAGGGAGCAACAGTAGACATTAGAGTAAAGGTCCCTGGTAGGAGAGAAATGCCAAGTGAGCTCTAAGAAGAGGATTAAAAAGAACTAGTGTATGATAAATAGGGGAGGATGTGGGAATGCAGCAACAAGCCCAGAGCGTCTGAGTAGAGGAAAGGAGAGAATAAAGACTGACGTAAACCTGTGTGGTATCTCATGAGCAGAATGCAGAAGTCAGAGTTCAGGGAGACTCAGAAGCATGAGCTGTGATTTACACAAAATTTTAAAAGGAAATACTCTCACACAGGGACTTGTCCAAGTGGAGATTCTAGGCACAGCATATTGTTCCAAAATGATGAGTAATTTTTTGGGTAATTTCACATGCATTACCCTTAAAAGAAGTAGAAGTAATGCGCCTCCTGAAAATTAATAATAGTGTTCTGCTGAGCTGATTTAAATGCTTATTTTCTGGGCAATGTCAGTGATGAATTGTTTAGGTAGTTTAATCTGTTACAGTCTTTAAGAGAAAGATCAACGCATCTTACATATTTTTCTAGAGGAAATTGAAAACACTGATCTGCAGTAATCTCAAGTTTTAGAAAAACTTAATGAGTGCATTTGTACTCATCTGCCTTTTCTGTGTTATATCTTAGAAGAGCAAAGGGGTATTTTTCTAAAATAGCTTTTGAAAGACCTTAGAAGGTTGACTCTGTTATCTTTGTGTAGTCAGATCCTCTTCTGTGCGTAGAATTTTTGGGGGGAGGGAAAAAGTATATTAAAAATGTTTTAGATTAACAGTGTTTACCATAAAAAAGTTAAAATGCACAGCAATCTTTGTTTGGTCCTTTCATAGAAAGAGGAAGCATAAAAGACTGCTGCCCAGAGAAACTAAAGAACTGATACAACGTCTGTTCTCAGGGAAGGGGAGAGACATTTTTATTATTTGCCTTTGTGTTGACAAGCGTCTGGAAATGACTGCAATTACTCTTTGTTTTTCTTTTCAAGTGTACATCTCTGTGTTGTAAGCAATGCCAAGATACAGAAATAACTACCAAGAATGAAATATTCAGGTGAGTTTATTGCTCTTAATCTTTGGGAGATTCTTGATCAGAAACATTGGCACAGCAAAGCAGATTAAGCTAGCTTTTGTCTTACAACTGCTGGGTTTTCCACAACGCTAATAACATTTAAGTAAATATTTATAGGGCATTTTCTATATAAAGCAAAACAGGTTATTTGAGCTTTTTTGATAAAAACTTAGTAAATCCATACATCACCATGTATATTGTAATGAAAGTTCATGTCATGTCATCTGGTCCAGCACCTTGCCACTGAAGAATTATGTGGTGAGTTTTGAAAGAGAAAGTTTTTTACATATAAAATTTTGTATCTTATTAACTTTATGCAGAAATAAAAGAAAAAAAATTTCTCTTTCGTCCTAATTTCTATATGTCAGTAAGTGTCAACAGCAGATTAAAGTGCATTAATTGTGTGGTACAGATAGATTCCTGAGTGTTGTCATGTAAGGAAATGGCCTAATCATGTCATTAGGCCTTGTGATACCTTTTTTATTTTAAGAATTTAGGGTCTAATCCTAATAGCTGCACTGGACAGTATATTCTCGTTACATATTTGAACTATACATTACCTTCCACGTTCAACAATGTTAAGACTGTACATTTTCCAAATAATTGCTGCTTCCGGCAGTCTTGTCACTGTTTTAATCTTGAATAACTAATATCTGTCCATCACTTACAATAATGTGAAGGCTAAAAGATGTCTTGGTTCAACAAAGCAAAACTCCCCGCAGTTTATCAGTGTGGTAAGAAGCTGACGTGGTAATTAAAGCCATTTCTTACCTTCTAATCAAGAGAGAGTTTCCAGAAACCATGATTCCTGCT
>NW_010164049.1:17008-18950 GCF_000695765.1 Mesitornis unicolor
ATTTACTTTTAACAAGAGAATGATGAGAAGTTAGTGTAATAAGTGAAAGTTTTTGTTTACTTTTAAAGTTAGCTATGAGAATAGCAGTACAGATGCTACTTGGTTTGATTGGGACTTGCTCTTCAAAAGCAGCAAATAAATTAGGAGTCTGTCATGTACTTTTTTTATATATGGAACTTTAGGTTTTGAGGGAAAGTTTAATAACTGCCTGAAGTGAGGTAGTATCCATGGCGTCCTGTCAGCTGTCCTCCACGTAACTTGTCCTCTTGAACAAACAGCTGGGCGACTTTCAGCTCAACACAAGAATATCTTAATCTGGATAGGGTCTAGTATCTTTTTTTAGTATCTTTTAAAATACCTTTTCAGCAATAGGGACTGAAATTATTCCTACTATCTGCCTACTATCAGTGAGGAATGCATCAGATTTATAACACTGGACACTTAAATTTTTTCAAGTATAAGAAAATTTGACAATTATATTTTACAGTAGCATCTGTCTTCTTTCAGTCTTTAATAGTATAATTAAAGGTCCTTTTTTTTTCCTCCACAGCCTAAAGTGAACCTTTTGCTGTGGACAACAGTTTTAAGCATGGTTGCCAGTTTTTCCTCTGTTTACGTTTGACTTCCTTTGGTTTTTGTTTCTTCCTCAAACTCTGACAAAATTGTTCATTCTCTGTTGTAGTTTATCCTTGTGTGGGCCCATGGCAGCATACGTGAACCCTCATGGCTACATCCATGAAACCCTTACTGTATATAAAGCCTGCAACTTGAATCTCAGTGGACGGCCATCGACCGAGCACAGCTGGTTTCCTGGGTAATAACAGTTTAAAAAAATAAAATTAGTAAATTACAGAAATGTGGTTTTAATTTTATTCCTGTGATGGTGGAATAGTAAATACGTCCTTTTTGAACCACGTGCAGTCATTTTACTCGTGTGAAAAATGGAAAAGTAAATCTAGACTTTTTCAAAATACAGAATAAAGCGGAAAATTCAGATAGAATTTTTTCAGAATTTCTCTGGAATTTTTTTTATGATATGGAAATCTTAAGATTTTAAAATAGTCAAGCATCTGAGAGCTATAAACAGGATACCAATTGTAAGGGAGTTTCTTTTTGTACAGTTTAATATAAGCTTTATTTGATCATAAAGTATATAAAGTGCAAATGGAAAACATATATTAATGCAGTTACTGTACTGAGGTACTTTTTACATCTAAAAACTGAATAAATGTTACATTAATTTTAAAATTACTAACATTGTATTAATCTGATTGCCTTTGGTTATATATTTATTTATTTATTATTCTTGCTTTCTGAAACAGTAGAAGAATTAACTCAAGATGTAAAAGTTTGCCTAATAATGAAGGGTCTTGCATCAAAATGTCATCCCTCTATGGTAGCTTAGATTTAACTTTTTTTGGCTAGGTAAAGCATGGTGTTTTCTTCTAAAGCAGTATAAAATAACGTGTTTCAATATTTGTCGGCAGTCCAAGGTTCTTGACTAATGCCTGCACACATCTGCTCTTGCATTTTCTCTCGTTGATTGGGGTTTTGTTCCTGTGTTACCATGTAGCACTGTGTAATGACTTGGAGGGCGTGTGGTGTGTCTGTCACAAGACATGCACACTTTAAGACTCTCTGAAGAAAAATTGTGGCTTATAATACCTGGAATTAATTTTTCTCGTCCTTATGTATTCTCAGCTCTTTTCTTCTATGAGGGTTTTGAAATCACAGAATATTAGAAGCTGGAAGGGACCTCGAAAGCTCATCCAGTCCAACCCCCCTGCCAGAGCAGGATCACCCAGACCAGGTCACACAGGAACGTGTCCAGGCAGGTTTTGAATGTCTGCAGAGAAGGAGACTCCACACCCTCTCTGGGCAGCCTGTTCAGTGCTCTGTCACTTGCTTCCTTTGCCCCTTGTCCTGTCATTGTTTGTCACCG
>NW_010164050.1:0-12344 GCF_000695765.1 Mesitornis unicolor
CGCCGGAACCCAACGGACCGCGCCCGCCCACCCAATCGCAGCCGCGCCCGCCCATCCGCCGACCAATCCCCGCGCAGGAGCCGGCGGCGCGTGTCCGGCGGCCGAGAGGGCCCGCCGGGAAGCGGCGTCAACTCACAAAGGTTCCGGGGTCGTTTGGCGCTGACCGACGGATGAAAGCCTTTCAGGTTGCACAGGACTAAGTCGCGTTTCGTTTTGAGAAACCCGCAGCCCGGGAGTCGGGACCGCTTTTGATAGTATAAGATTTGGCACGGGACCTGGCTTTGCGGTGATGGCGCATGAAGACCAGCACAGGCTTTGCTGCTGCCTCATACACCAATTTCTGGTGAATTTCCTCAGAATTGTTCCGAGTGTGAACAAGAGAGACCTCGCAGGACAAAGACTGCAATCCAAATCTGCACAACCAAAGCCGAATGCAAAACGCATCAGTATTGCAGTTCCTGCTGCGAGATAATGCAACATATTCTCTTTGCTCTGTAATGAGAAGACAGATTGAAATTACTGTTTGAATTAAACAAATATACATTGACTATTACATCTACCGTTCCAGGCTTTTGAAACACAAAATGGAGACATAATTCTCAGTTTGCTTTGGCACAGGTAAATGCCATGCTAAAACTAAATGGGCTTGTACAATATGTGCCACAAAGCGTGCCTTGCCAATAAACAACTGCTTCTGTAACACCCGTCATACATACCAGCTCTCCCCTCTGACATAAATGGAAAGTACATACCCAAATTCACTAAATGATGTAGAAAAACTGTGTCTAGTGCTTTTTCAAATGAAAATGTAAGGAAAGAGATGGATCTCATCTGAAGAAGGCTGGCTGAGTTTTTCTTTTATCTCTGTTTATTTGCTTTCTACTGGATCTGTTGTTTTCAATGTAATCGTTTTGTAAACAGTCCAGAAAACACCTGGACTGGCTAGACAGCACAAAGCTATTAGCTTGCATAGGGCTGGGATTTAACTTGTATCTCCTAACCAAAGTGTATAAACATCCGGCATAGGAGACAAAACTATCTGGGAAGCCTGCCAGGAGGCAGGTGGCAAACTAAGCCTGTTGCTGACAAAGCAGAGACAGCCCTCTTGTGTGTGAGTGTACATCTGCCCACGCTTCCCCAACCCACCTGGTGCTTCCTGCCCCTTCTGTTACCTGTCAGCCAAATCCGAGACACCTGTGGGTACCAAGAGGGAGTGGCCAGGAATGAATGGTCCAAAATAAGACTTGTCTTATATAAGAGGGCGTATATACATGGTGAAAAACTGTATACAAGAGCTTGAGTCTTCCATGAGCATGATTGTGTCATGTCTTCTGGATCTTCAGAGCTGTGTCTTAGCAGGCAGAATACTTGAGCCGTTCTGCAAGAATACTGGAAATTATTCTGGATGTTATTCCAGCTCTGCCTTCCCCACATGCCTTGATGGCCTGAGCAGATGCAGCCTTTGCCAGCTGCTGCTCTTTTTATTTTATTTTTCTTCTGAAGGAAAAGAATAATTACACTTAAATACCCAATAGCCTTCCCCAGGAAGGCAGTTCACATGACAGGCCAAATTAATTGCCAGGACAACGCTGGAGAAAGCACATGGAATTGCAAAGAGGGGCAGATCTTACCTAATAGACCCGCAAGCTGGCAGCAGACTCCACAAGAGGAGAAATATTTAATTATGAGGAACATATTGGCGCCAGTCTTGTCCTGCTCATGTAAGATGAGCACAGCAGTGCTGCACACCAGCCCACTCTGCTTGTACACAAAACACTCTAGAGATCTTCTGCCTCTCCACACCCTGTCCTCACCATATGGATAGGTTGAGCTAACCATGTTTTGGGGAAAACGGCTCTCTTAGCAAATGGGGATATGTTTCAGAACTAGGATATAAGCTACGGTGCTTGAAGAAGAATTTAAAGGCTTAACTCTGCTTATTGGTTCAGATATTGCAGAAACAAACTTGCTACCATTTGGAGGCTGGGAACAGAGGAACAGCTGTAGCAGGCCTGGCCAAAGGTGCCTTTAATTTGGGTCCAGCAACAGTGTAAGAACAGGTCCTTTCCTGGCACCTCACTGCAGATTAAACTTGGTAACAAAGAGCCAAACCCTGGCTTCCCCCCATGCTAAAGGATGTCCCTGATGGTCCCATGAGCATGCTGTCCCTGTTACCCCTCTCCCTGCAGCTGCTAGCGAATGCCATGTAAAACCTCCTGGGTTCACAGTGTCCAAAGATCCGGTTTTAATTCTGTAATGCATCAGGTAGCCTGTGGGGTCCCAGAGAGACAGCAAGGCCTGCCGTGTGCATCTTCAAGAGCACATGGGTATCTCGCACTTACACAGGAGAAGATGCTCTAGTCCCAAGCCTTGTTTTTCCAGCCAGGTTCCTCACCTGTAAGGAGATGGCTTATCACTGCAAGACTTGCCAGCCTTTCACTTTAACCGAAGATTTTTTCTGTCGGTAAACCTCAGCTCAGTTTTCATCCATGAAATGTCAGCTCCGACAGGAAAGAGACTCTTCGGGAATGATCCATACTGACCATGCAAATTGGAGTGAAACACACATCAAGAGATTTGCATTTAAGCAAATCCCAAACAAGGTATTGTGGAGACATCACTAAATTGCAGAAAATGTACTTCCGTCAGGCTCAGCTGAAACTTTACCAGTGGAATATGAGCGCTGGCTTCACTCTGCTCTGGGAAGCTGATGACAGACGTCCCTTCTCCAAAGTCCTGCAGAATCTGAGAGCTGGGACTTGTCACGACAATGGAGACAGGTGAGTTTCAGCACCTTGACTTTTCACAAGCAGAAAGATGCATCTGCATGAAAATATCAGAGAAAGAACATTCCATGCCATTGCTGGGCTCATATTAAAAAAAAAAAATCAGAAAGAAGAATTGTCTAAAATCAACGTGTGGCATCTCTAATGTCCCAATAATTTAATAGTATCTATTAGCATGTTCTGCCTTCTCTAGACTGAATGTATATTCCTTCACAATGCAGTGTTTTTCCAAAAGACAGTTAGATCAAAGTGATGTGAAATATGATTCAATTTGTGTGAAAAATATATAAACTTAGGCTTAAATTGGCATTCCCTTCCCCGATGCTGCCAATAGCGGAGTTATCTGGAGTTTTAATAGCTCAGCATCAGATCCTGCTGACTAACTCACTGAAAGCAACAGGTTGAGGCTGGACTGCTAAGTTAAAGACAGGGTTAAAGGACAGAGCCATTACATTGTTTACTGATAAGAATTTGAGCAGAGGAATAACTGTGAGTATATAAGTGAAGTAACTTCAGTAGCACAGCACCTATGTGTAAAAGTAAGGTGTGGAAGTGTTTTTCCATTGCCTTTAGACCATAGTAAAGATGTTAGGAAAACAGGACTACAGAAGTGCAGAACATCAGGCGCTTGCTAGAAATGGTCACAGAGAAGAAAGGTCAGTTAATACAAAGAGGTTGTAGGATTTGGCACTATCAGACTGCAGAATAAAAAAACAAAAGCTGCTCACAGCTTTTCCACTGATGCCTATTTTAGAAATATCCCCATTCTGAAAATTAAATATAGGACTGTATGGTTGGCTTAAGTCCTCCTCCAGAAGTTCTATACTGAATCAAGGCCTGAATCTTCAACTGGATGCAGCTAGCAAAGGCTGCATGAATTATTGCAGGTATCAAACCATGATGGAGCTCAATGAACTGTGCGATACAGTTCAGAGTTTTCCATCAAATTGCAATGCTGTTATTTCTAAAGGAACTCTCATGCAAAGATGTGAAGCTACCAATGCAGAAAGTATAGCTGTTTCTACCGATTACACCTGCTCTGCCACAGCTTTTGAGCTCCAGCAACATGTGTGCACCAGGTACCCGTGCTTCCAACTCCTCTTAGTAAAACAGCTCTGAAAAGGGACTACAGGAGAGAGATTTCTTACTTGGGCCACGGAAAAAAGCCAGCCTCAGTATACAGATTGCTCTCAGCTGAAGAGTTGATCTCCATTTCTGGCTGTGACCCGGCTTGTCCACAGATACTCACTGGTCAGTATGCAGACTCAGTGTTTGCCTCCATTTTGACTATTTTGATCATAAACTTTTTGGGGCACTGCCTCTTGCAATGTGTTTCCCTTGTGCCTAATCTTGGCCAAAGTCTCTTTGGTTAGTACTCAGACACCAAAATCACATTGCAGTTGCCCAAAATTGTAATTGCTATGGCCCAACAGAAAACATCTGGGGTAACCCCAAGCCAGCACTGAGATTCTGTGTTGTTTAAACTCTCTGCTCTTCCCTTTCTAATCTCTCCATGTCTATGTGCACCTGGGGACACAATGCCACACGAATGAAAGTGATAAATGCAGCCAAATGACACATCCTGAAAAGCAGAAGGGCAAAATGATAAATCACAACTTTAGAGATCAAACACCATCAGCTGCGGAATGGCTGTTTGTGTTCCTTTGGAAGAACATGGCTGAGTGTTCTCCAGGGGATTAGCTTCAAAGGCAAGTTCTTCTCTGGAAGATTTCAATAAAAGCCCATGTGGACACTCCTCCCTGGCTGCACAGGTGAGAGCTCTTTGTTCAGGCACAGCCTGCTGGCCAGGATGAAAGAGCTGTCCCTGGTATTGTACCTTGTACCTCTCTGCCCTCACTTGTGCCAAAACACCTGCACACAAGGCAGATCTTGCAAAGCTTTATCCAGCCAGAGGAAGAGGACAGATGCCTCACACCAACAGTCACATGTGGTCTATGGTTTCACTAATGCTTGCTTCATTTCCTCAGTTCCTACAGATTTGGGCAAACGGGTGTACCAAGGAGTGCGAGTGAAACACACAGTCAAAGATCTTCTTGCTGAAAAACGATCCAAGCAGAGCAGTGGCTCCCGCTTCAGTGTAAGTCACTTCCCACTCACACTCCCCCCCTTTAAAAAAAACAACAACAAACCTAAAACAGAAAAGTAATGCCATGTAATCCTCTGGTTTAAAGAGCATTTCTGTTGACTTAA
This sequence comes from Mesitornis unicolor, assembly GCF_000695765.1. Classification (NCBI taxonomy): domain Eukaryota; kingdom Metazoa; phylum Chordata; class Aves; order Mesitornithiformes; family Mesitornithidae; genus Mesitornis; species Mesitornis unicolor. The sequence continues at coordinate 4,998 of NW_010164050.1, forward strand.
GGGCACTGCCAATAGGGGTGACGGGGAATAGCTAAAACATCTGCAACACTAGTGTTTGCCCCAAAAGATCAGAGATGGCTCCTCATTTTTTTTACATCAGTGAACTTCTGAGGGATTCAAGTCCTTTTTTGTTGTTGTTTCAACCAAATCAATAGTGCTAAACTTCTCATTTCTTTCACATCCTACATATGACACCTTTCCAAGTCAACTTCCCTTTTTCACTAGCTACACTTGAACAGCTCAGTGCCACAAAAATAGATGTTCTTCCCTGAATGTTGTGCTCCTTCCAGCTCCTCTCTGGCTCACTGGGGTGCCAAGGGAGATGCAGTGATGTTATGGTCTGGAAAGAGGCCAAGCATCGGTTCGTAAAAGATGATTTGTTCCTAAAGTGCTTCTATGGCAACAGGAAGCCTAAGTCAAATTATAGTACGCTACATTGTTATTTCTCAATTACTAGCCAACAAAGTGATGCTGTCCCCAGAAGAGGACACAGTATTGCAGGTGCCAGCACATGGCATCCAGTGGCACAGTAAGCCATCCCCTGTGTGCTTTCAAGACTCGCTTTTTTTTACCAAGCAGCAGCGCTTCACTTCCAGGCTGAGTGGGATCAGTGGGGCCACTGACAGATGAGGACATGCAGTCAAGCTGCTGAAACTCTGTGCTGGAAGGAAAGGGTGGGAGCAGAGACCCAAATTACTGGCAGCAGAAGACACATATTAGGAGTTTTGATGCTCTTTACCCACGTACCCCCTCCGCAAGCCATCTACCTCAGGCTTCTTGGCTTTAGCAGAACAGAGAGACCTCAGAAGGGACAAGTATTTTTCTCACTGTCACTTTCATGCATGTGAACTCTGTGTAACAATACAGGCAGGAAAAAACAGCATGGGCATTACCAAACAAAGCAAGATCTAGCCATAGGTAACCCCCTCTACTGATGCAGAAACGCAGAAGACCCTCTGAGCCACAAACAGTCACTGGGAAACACATGCTGCCACCATGCAGGCATTTAGGAAGACTGCTTTGGAGAGCAGCAGGAAGCAACTGCTGTGCTTGCATCTACTGAGAAAACAGATCCCGGTTGATGACTATCATGCTTTACCTGGCTCTCTTTCTGGAGCCAGCAGCTTCAACGACTGCAATCAAAAGCCCTAGGAACTGTTAAAACGCTTGCTGCTTGCTTTATTGCCCTTCGCTTTGTATTCCAAAGCTTAGCAGTTGTGTGTCTATCTAATGCAAAATCAGCCCTGTTGCTAATTCCCTATGAGAGATGAAAAATTATTGTGCAGGGCAAACATCCGTATTTGCTCGAACGTATCATGAAAAGAACAGCTGTAAGTGTAGCTCTGTTTATCTGACATAATATAATCCAGAATCAAAGCAAACAGCAGATAACTGAACACCCAGCCCTTAACCATGACAGTATTTATGAGGCAGTGTAATTTAGCTGCATCTTTTGTTTGAACATGATCTTTGCTCCAAAATCAGTAAGCCTTTGTTGTGCAAGAGGAGGTCTATGGAGGAGATCTGTACTGCTGAGGCAAGTTCATTGCTCATCAAAGGTGAGCTGTTGGGCTGTTTGCTGAGGCAGCTGAAGAGCAACAATTTCATGATAGCCAGGCCCTGAACATCAAATGATAGGAAATCAGTGTGCGCTGTGATGAAAACCACACAATTTGGGCTTCTGAGTTGCCACCAACTGCAGAGCAGAAGGGTTTGGTTCTGGGCTTCAGGGACGGTCTGACCCACTGCATAGACATGAACCAGCAGTTGCCCTGGTAAGAGGATTACCCTCTTTTCTCAGATGGGGAAACTGGTAGATAGACAGATGAAGCACTATGCCTAGAAGCACTCAGAGGCCAGGGAGAGATCATTCAGCAATATTGCTGTCAGCAAACCACTGAGGTGCCCTGTCCAGATCCAGATGAAGGTTTGATTTTATTATTAATTTATGTTACTTCAGCTGCTGTACTACAGATCAGGCCCAGAGAGGAGATACACTGAAGCCAAAGTGTAGTCAAAGTGCACCATAGGTCCCCATTGCAGGACCAGGTCATTATTTTGACCTGGATCCTTACATTTAGTCCCCCAAAGCAGCCTTGTAGTTGAACAACGCTCCTGGGTTACCAAGGCAGTGAAGCAACACAGCTCTCTGGAGCACCCCCAGCCAGTATCTCTGCCCAGTCATGTGCGAGGCAGGCCAAAACCAAGCCTAACAACAGCTGAACATGCTGTGGGCTCAAGTGATGCTAAACAGACACACTGACGTGCTGCAGAAGATCCAGCTGCCCCAGTCCCACAGCACTGAAAGGAAGTAATGCAGGGAGGAAATGAACTAATGGGCTTCAATTAAGCTGAGCCATTCATCGCCTGATAAGAAGCCAGGAGGCAAGTTAAATATGAGTGTCCACAAGTATGTGGGTGCCTGCTATGATGAAGGCCAAAGATGGGCTGCCGCAGAAGCTCCAGCAGTTGAATTAAGGCATGTAAAGCCCTTGCTGCTAATGTCAGGTCTGTGGCAATCCATCACAGGTGTGTGCAAGAGGACCTGCTGCCTGTGACACACTGTCAGATAGTTTTGGTGTCGAACAGACGGGATCAGAGATGAACTCAGATGCGTTGTTAATCTGAAATGCTCCATACTAGCGGCTGGCATCCTGTCCCTCCAGCAAAGCATTCCAGCTTTCATCACTGCAGCCTTTTGACCTGTAGGCAGCATTTACGCTACATGCACCTCTTAACTCAACTTTTCCCCCCAAAAAGGTGCCAGATTATAGTACTAGAATGCTTCCCAGTGGGGTGTTAAGAATGAGGTCTGAACACTAGTGCAGAGGCCTGCAGCATTACTTTTAAAGAGATTCCTCCCCAGTGAATGCAGACAAGGGCTGGCTGCAGGATGCAACGGGCAGGCAGAGGAAGTGGCGGGAGAAAACGCCGAAGCAGGAGAAGGTATTACTGAAGTGACAGGGATGTTGAGAGAGGGGTGTCTGCTGATACCAGATTTGCATGTGGAGTATTTAGCTCAGCAGGGCAGTGTGTGTCACCAGCTATGATCCTCACTGAGGCCTGTGGCCGAAAATGGCCCAGCTGGAGACAGGTGCAAGCCCCAGCCCTGACCCTGCAACGTGAACACTCTCATCTACCCGCAAGCCAAAGGGCTCCTTCCTGACACCTTCTCTCACTCCTGCAGCCCCTGTGACCTGTGTGGGCTCAGAGCTCATTTTCATGATGGAGCAGGGAGCAGCTGCAAACCTCCCTCAGCAGTAAAAGGAAGTCCTAGCACTGGCAAATTTAATTCAAATCTAAACCTCTAAATTTGGTTGTGTGCTATGGCAGGAACCTCCTGTTTGCACTGTTCAAACTGAAAATAGCATGTCACCATCACTGACCAGGGCGACAGCACAGCTGAAGTAAATGCAGTCATGGGCACTGTATTTCTGCTCTCTGGGTTTGGAGGTCTGGAGACAGAACTCAGTGAAACTCCATGTATGAGCTCTGCTCCAGAGAAGCAGATGCTTTTGCCACAGTGATTTGTAAGGAATTAGCCAGTGTGAGCACCAGGGTCACTCAGGGCTAATTCTTCTTTACCAAGAGGAGATTCTTATTATCAGTATTGCTGTGGCGCCCGAACAGATGCTAGAATCAACTGCCCTCTACACGCAGCCTGCTTGTTTTGCTAGGAGAGCCCAGCTAAAGTAGCTCTGTGGCAGGAAAACACAGCACAGAAAAGCGAGGCTAGAACACAGGCAGTGCAGAATCTGCCTGTTTTGAGCAGCCAAAGACTTGGATACCAGCTTACTGAGACGTGTTTTGTGCCAACACCAAAATGAGTGCTCAGCATTATGCCTGCATTAAGGGACCCTGCAGTACACAAGAAAGAAGTCAGTTATCTTGATATTTCTACGGTTATCAGCTCTACACAGGACCTTCAAAATCTCTTCTTAGCCTACATCTGCTAATACCTCAGAGGCCCCAGGCTTGAAATCTTGTAGTTAAGCTCTTCAGACTGATAGCACCAAGGCTCCAATAGTGCATCTGAATTATGCCAACACCTTCCCAAACTACATGCTTAGAGAGCTGCCTTGCTTTGAAAAGATATTTTTAAACATGTTTTTATCTTTTGCAGGGCAGCACCAGCACACCACCGTCACCATTTGTCCAAATGCCAGGTGAGTTTTTCCTCCACGCATAAATACCTTCCATGCAGGCTGGACAGTTGACACTGCTCCTGTCTCTTCTCCTCCAAAGGACACGACGTGAGCAAAGGAGCACTAGAGCAGGGCCACCCCTGCTGCTGCAGTTTTCCTTTAGCCAATCCTTTCTTCTGACCACCACAGGCTCACCTACCACAGCTGGTTACTACAGCGCCAGGAGATCCTTCACAACTGAGCTGGATTTCCACAACACAAAGCAGTTTGCCAGTGATGTCTACTCATCCCCTCTAGGGACCAAGCCCTTCTCATGCGACTCCTCTGCCACTCAGGGCTACCCAGCACTTCTGGACCCATATCTCACCGACCAGTATGGGGATTACCGGGCTACTCCCCTCACAGCTGGTACCAGCTCCTTCTTCAGCTCTTCTTCTGTGCCCCCTCTCCTGCCATCCTTCCCTAATGACACAGCGCACTTCCTTCTAGTGAGTGAGTCTACAATTCTCAGTCACCCAATGAAAGATTACCCAATTTAAAGCTGGGGTTAAGTCAGGGGGGCTCATGCAGGAAGGATGTGGCTGTTACAAGACACAATCACAGCAGAGCACACAGCAGATGGGGCAGGGCTGAGGGGGAATGGTTTTTGTCTTTGTTCCCATCCTCCATCTAATTGTCCCCTCTTCCTCTTGGAGATTCCTCAATTAATGACCTTTCCTGCTTCCCAAAACAACTACTCCATTAAGCTCCTGAAGTTCCTAAAACCATCCTTTGGCAGCTCCAGGCTGTTCCCTATCCCCATCCCTGTCACTTCCCAGAAGCCAGCTCCATTCACAGCCCCAGGTGTGAGCAGAGCCAGAGCTGGACAGTCCCACCGGGAGCCTATTCCAGGCCTTGCCCACTATTGACAGCATTGGTGTTTCCTTTCAACCATTTTAACACCAAATACTGCTCCAGAACAACAGAAACCCTTGTGAGTGTTCCCAGCTCGGCTCTGGGGATAGTGTGGCAAAGCCGAGCTAGATATGCAATTACCCTCAGGACAAGCGTTTTTTTTTAAATGTCTTTCTTGCCTTCTCTCCTCGCTTCCATACAGAGAGAGCCCTGGGAGCAGACCTTACCCGACAGTCTCAGCCAGTCAGACGGTGCATGCTCAGACTCTCTGCAAGCACTGCCTGCCAGCACCAGCTGCCTCTCCTCGCATGAGTCTGGAGGTGTTTCCCCATACCGAAGCTCAGGTTGGACCCCAGCCATCCCTGGAGCCCAGCCCTACTCTCTGCATCCTCTTGAAGATGTCCACTACTCCCCCAGCTATGCTGCCACCTCACCCTACTCCTTCTCGCCATTCGTGACTGTGGCAAATGAGCTTACCTCCAGGATGAGCCACCTCTCACCAGAGCAGTCCTCAGAGACGCCACCCCTTCACGACAACTATGCCTGGGCAAAAGAGGACGCAAGTCCCATCTGGGGGACTTATGAAGGCCGGAGAACTTATTAATGAGAGAGAAGAGCTGGAGGAAAAGAAAAATAGACTATTATTGAAGCAAATTGTTTGTGTGCTTTTTCCTAAAGCTGGTTCTTCAAACAGAGGATACTAACAACATGCAATGCTTTATGTTCTGTTTAGAAATATATTCACTTGGATTTACTACATTTAGCTTATAGTGGTGTCTTCTAGCACATTATGAAAGTCATTGCTCACAGTCCTGCTGTGCTACAAGTAAAATACACAGCCTGAAAAATATCTGCACTCTATGGGCCTTTCCTGCAAACAAGGGTCTCAGGTACTTCTTTTCAGATGCTCAGAAAACAGGTTGCTCTGAACCTTAAATTGCATCTACAGAGTAACGTTACCAGAAGACACTTGGGAAGGCTGGGGAACAAGGCAGGGGCTGGGGGAAGCCCTCCTTAATAGCACAGAGTCTGTATAGTGGTATCTGGTTACCTAGCAGTATAAACATACATCCCTAGTGCTAGCATGCTGTGAAGATACCATTGTCTTGGGCTACAGTTATGACCAGAGCAGCAAAGGCATGGCATGTTTGAGCCTACAGCACAGAAGGCTACAACGGAATAAAGCTCACCATACCACACCAGGGCCTGGCAGACAGCTTAGGCTGTGGGCAGGGACTGTCAGGGCACTGTCTTTCCTACTTCCCACCTGCAATGCACAAAACATATCCCCCCCAATTTCCCTCTTGCCCTGAAGAAAACACAGAGCTGTTACCCTTCTTGCCTATGCCAGATCAATACAAGTGCGTGACCCAAAGCCCTGTGTCAGTGGGAATAAGGCAGTCTGCTCCAAGCCCCTTGCCAAGAGGAGCCCACCTGGGGCCGTAATTGGGAACAAAGCTGATTTGAATTTCCCAGTGCCAGCCCGGGCCCCATGGCCACTAGAGGTAGCTCTGCACACACAAACACACACACCGAGGAGTCCTGTGCAACCCTCACAAGGTGCAGCCAATCCCGCCTGCGGTGTCCATACCTGGCAGAGGCAATCCCCTTTGCTCCATCTTGTGCCCCAGCCTGGCAGCCACAGAAGGAGCAACAAAAGCCTCGCTGAGGAAGAAAAGGAGTTTTTCAGGTCCTGAGAGTGTGTAGTGATGACATGCTTTAAGGCCCTCCTTCCCTTTTCTCCTCAAATCCTGGGGCTGACAGGGCATTTGGAGCCTTCTCAGCACCCTCCAGGGATCATAAGTTGCACCAAGGGCACAGTATCAGCCCCCGAGCATCGCTTCATGCCATGGTGCCAGCAGGCACATCGCTGCAGGGGAACGTGGACTGGGGACATAGCACTGCACTGAGAAATAGGCAACAACATTTGACCACTGTAAGTAACATTGCAGAGAGCTGCCAAGTAAGCCAGGCCAGTCCTTCCACACAAAGCCCTTTCTTTTAGACATACCACCCAGCACCATCCCTGGCACCCCTCATCCTGTAGCCCGGCAATGTCCCTGCACCTTGCTGTGCATGCAGCAACCATTCAAGCCCCTTGCTGGGAGCAGCCGGCTCTGGTCATGGCAGGGCTGGGGTCCCTCCCGACGCTTTCTGATTCCCCAGCCTTGGTCAGACCTGTTTGGAAAAGCAAACTCCAGCAGCTTCTCCGTGCCTCAGATCTCACCTCTGCCCACCTCATGGGCTGCACCCTTCTTTTTGTTAGTCAGGTCCCAGAGAAACAGGGGAAGCTGAGTACAGGGAAAGA
>NW_010164050.1:12375-14376 GCF_000695765.1 Mesitornis unicolor
AGAGCCAGTAGCCAGGGCTGCTCTGCACATGAGTCAAGCGTGGGATGAGGTGTGCCCAGCTGCCTTCCGCCTTGGTCCATGGGCACCACAGGCAGGCGTGGAGCATCCTGATGTGGTATACGCTCAGCCAGAGCTGCTCTCCTGACCATGTGCCAGGGCAAGGCAAGGAGCCCCAGACCATCTCAGGATGTGTGCAGCTGTCTTTGCCCTGCACCCAGCCCCTATGCCCCCAAACCTGAGACCTGCATGAGCCTGCAGCCTTTTTCCACACTGCAACTGAATCGCTGGCCGTAGCTGCTGTTTGACAAAGTGGCAAAGCAGTCACCATCCGCTCTCTCAGCCATACCTTCTTCAAGGGCCATGCATAGACAGGGACACCAGGGGCAGTCTGGCTGTGTTCCTGTCAGGCTCTGTAGGAAAAGCAGGGACAGAAAGTTTTTTAGCTGCCTTGGGAGTGTTCAACTCTGGCATTCAGCTCTAAACCAAGGCAGTGTCTCTGTAAGCCTGGAAACGCTCTGAAACCCACACGTGCAAGAACATCCCAGACACGGGTGCTTCACGTTTCCTTAAGCTCAGTCACAACTGGAGCTGAGCACCCAGCACACTGCTCCGTGGTCTCTGGTTACACAATTAAACATTACTCCAGCTCCTGGGAGTGTCAACTGCCCCCGCGCAGCACCCACGGCCTCACCGGGCTCTACCCACCTACCACCGATGCTTCAGCGGGAAGCAGCCCCAGCAGCGCAAGGGCTTCAGGTCCCAGACTGCTTAGGACGGGCAGGCCCGTGCGTTCCCCTGCAACCTCCCCTCCGCAACTGCCCCAGCACACCACGCTCCTTTTTGCTGAATTGCAGATGTGGGGAGAGGGCTCCTCTCCAGAGGGTCCTGTGGGAAGCGTCCCTGCAGAACCGCCCTGAGCAAGGCTTGGCCTGCCAGGAGTTGCAGAGGCACATTTCAGCACAAGGAATGGCATCACCAATGCGACCACTCCCCACAGAAATCAAGTGTATTTGTTCAACTTAAAGGAAAAGATTCAGCTGCAACAATAGGCAAACTTAACTGCTAGTAGATTATTAACAGCCTGGCCTGCTTTCTGCCTCAGCCAGCTATTCCCAGAGCACGAGAGAAAAGCTTAAATGCAACCTAAAAAACCCAACTACATCAGTATTGTACAGTGATGAAGGGTTATCCAAAAACTATGTCATCCTACGACCCACTGAAACCCCACCACTTGCAGCACACAGGGTAGGCCAGCACTGAAGCATGTAAGAAGACAGGGGCCAATTTGTGCGGCAAGAGCAAATAGTCTGAACTAGGGGAAAAAAACGTAAATAAACTCCAAATATAAGGCCAGTACCTTAGCAAAGGAAGGGAGTGCTGTGGAAAGAAGTGGGGTTCAGGTAGCTTCAGCTACCTGGGTGCCCAGGGCAGCCTCATTTTTATGCCACACCCTCCCACTGCCATTTTGGCCCCAAAACCTTAGTATTTGGCCTTAAAATGTGAAAAATAGTGCAAAAAGCAGTTCAGTCCCTTGCAGAGTCCTCTGTGCAGGTAGCAAATGAAATATGAGAGGGCTGGAGCCCAGCCTGTGTGTCTGAGGGGAAAATACTGAGCCAGTTTCGAGGCATCTGCTTCATTCGGGGTAAGATGGAGAAAACCCTGCAAATGTCCCAAAAGCAAAGGATAGGGAGGGCGGCCCCACCAAATCTTGTTCCCCCAGACCCTCTGCTAGATGGGGATGTGCTCAGTTTCACAAAAAGATAGCCCATTTTGTGGAGCCTTTGAATATTCAAATTGAAAGTATCGCGCAATCATTGATTGTCAAATCATTGGTTTCTAGAGGTTTTAAATACTTGGCATTAGGAGAGAAAAACTCAAACTTATACCCGTAGGGATAAAACAATAATATTGTCAGGATCCACCTGGCATTGCCTCTAGGCAAGTGGGTCCTTTCGCCCCCAAATTTTAAGCCTGTTTCCTCTTGCCCCCTTCACCTGCTCT